>NC_045732.1:54304083-54464945 GCF_009834535.1 Camelus ferus
AGCTAACCTATCCATGGATTCACTCTCCTGACTCAGATTCATGTGCATCACCTCTTTATATCCTTTAGGAAGCTACAGAGCAGAATCATTATTTCTTTTTGCTTAAAACTGGAAAGAGAGAATATTGGGGTAGCGTGGTCTAGTTATCTAAAGAACTAGAAGGCAGAATTATTTCTTATTGCTTAAAATGTAGTCAAACCTACCTCTCATTTTCCAGATTTTGCATATGTAAAATGAGGGAAATAACATGTATAACAGTATTTCATCTTACCAACATGTACATCATTTATCTATTAAGTACTATATACATCTCTTTCAAAATAAATTTCCAGTCCATACTACCTAAAGAGATCTGCAGATTCACTGCAATCCTTAGGAAAATCCCAATGACATTTTTGTGGAAATAGAGGGGAAAATCCTATAATTTACATGGAATCTCAAGGGATCCAAATTGCCAAAATAATCTTAAAACACACACACACACACACACACACACACACACAAACTTGGAGGCCTCACACTTTCTGATTTCAAAATATATTACAAAGAGACAATAATCAGGACAGTGTGGTACTGACATAAAGAACAATGGAATGAAATAGAAAGCCCAGAAATAAACCCGTGTGTATATGGTCAAATGTTCCCTGACAAGGGCACCAAGAACACACAATAGGGAAAAGACAGTCTCTTCAACATATGGTGTTGGGAAAACTGAATATTCATATGCAAAGAATGAAATTGGACCTTTACCTTACTTCTTAAGTTACACAAAAATTAACTCCAAATGAAATAAAGACCTAAAACTAAAATCTTCAACTATAAAGTTCCTAGAAGAAAACATAGGGAAAATGCTTTTGGACATTAGCATCATTAATGATTTCTTTGCTATGACATCAAAAGCATAGGCAACAAAATATAAAAAGACCAAGGGGACTGCATCAAACTTAAAAACATCTGCATAACAAAGGAAACAATCAACAGTGAAAATGCAACCTATGGAACAAGATAAAATAATTAAATAATTGAAAAATCATATCTGATAAGAGGTTAATATCTAGAATATACAAAGAAATCTTACAACTGAACAACAAAACCCCAAATAATCCAATTTAAAAATTGGCAAAGGAACTGAATAGAAGATATACAAGTGGCTAACCAGCATATAAAAAGATGTTGAAAATCAATAATCATTAGAGGAATGGAAATCAAAGTCACAATGAGATATCATTTCAAACCCATTAGAACTGCCATTATCAACAAAAGAAGCATTGATGAGGTGTGCAGAATCAGGAACACTTGTGCATTGCTAGTACAAATATAAAATGGTGCAACCATTATGGAAAGCAGTACAGAGGGTACTCAAAAAACTAAAAATAGAATTACCATATGATCGAGAAATCTAATTTCTGGATATATATCCAAAATAATTGAAAGCAGGATCTCAAAGAGATATTTACATGCTTATGTTCATTGTAGCATTATTCACAATACTAAAGAGGTTGAAGTAACCAAATGTCCATCAGGAGATAAATGGATAAAGAAAATGTAGGGTATACATACAACGGAATGTTATTCAACCTTTATAGAGAAGGAACTCCTGTCCCATGCTACAATATGTATGCTCCTTGAAGGTATTACGCTGAATGGAATTAGCCAGTTACAAAAGGACAAATACTGAATGATTCCACTTAAATGAAATATCTAGAATAGGCAAAATCCTCAAAACAAAACATAAAATGGTGGTTTCTAGGGGCTGGGGGGTTGGGGATAATTGGGAGTTGCTGTTTCATGGGTAAAGAGTTTCAATTTTGCAAAGTAAGAAAGTTCTAAAGGTCTGCTACACAGCAATGTGAATATAGTTAACACTGTACTGAGCTGTACACTTAAAATGATTAAAATGGTGAAGTTTATATTATGTGTCTTTTAACCACAATTTAAAAAAATATTCTAGAAAGATCATCTTATTTAAAAACATACTTTATCAATAATTAAATGAGAAATCCTTTTCATGGGATGTCATGCTATATGCTCCCAAAATCATTTAAATTAGTACTTTAAAGGTTCACATCCTTGGAAGGGGATCAAGATGGTGGAGTGGTAGGACGTGAAGCTCACTTTCCCCACAAACAAATCAAAAATACATTTACACCTTGAACAGTTCTCCCAGAAGATTTACTGGAAACTGGCAGAAGATCTATACAATCAAAGCTTCAAGAAATATCTCCATGTAACCAGGTAGCAGAGAGAAAAAAAGGCATCAGGACAGGTTTGGCACCCCTGGGAGGGATCTGTAAGGAAAAGAAAGCCCACACAGGCAGACATTCACACTGGGGAGCCTAGTTGCCTGCTAGGAAAGCCACTGGAACAGATAGAGGGACTGGAGAAACCTAGAATCTATTCACAAGGAGCATGCTCGCTGGCTTGTTAACAATCTGGGTGGAGAGAGACATTTGTCCTGGCAGATGCTATCACACTGCATTTCCCAATCCAAAGGGGGAACACCCTAGCCCTGCTCACTCCAGACCATAGCCTCGAAGGAGATCAGGACAGAGAGTCAGTCTAGCTGCACAGAGACAGACCAGGGCATCTGGGGTGCGATCCAGGAAGAACTGTGAAGACAATTGTTAGTGCATACACAGTGAGGGTGGGTCTGGCCATGGTGGATGTTGTCAGTGCACACACTGGGCAATGCCACAAGAACGAGCAGTGGCTAGGTGCTAAATCTCAAGCAGATAGGCCTTGGGAGAGGACTCGATCTAGCTACACAGAGAAAGCATGGAGGGTCTGGGTGTTACCCAGGGGGAGCCATGGAGCTCGTGGTCAACACATACACAGTGGGGGTGGGCCCAGCTGGGGCAGACATTGTCCGTGTGCCCAGGAACACACAGTGGCATGGTGCTGAGTCTTGGGCGGACAAGTCCTGGGCAAGAGTATGCTGTGGTTTGTTTCCTGGAGGGATACACCCACTCCACAACTCAGCTTGCTGCAGGATCAGGGGTTAACAGGTCCTGGGATTAGTCTGCCACAGAGGCAGCCTAGGTCTCAGGGAGCAGCACAGCCACCTCGATTCCTCCATCCACAGTGCCCCAGCCCCTAGGCCCAGCCTCCTTCACACCACAACCTTGCACTAGATCTGGGATGAACACAACAGAGAAAGGGACACAATCTTAGGCTGCTTCTGGGTGGAACTGTGGACACCTGCACGGGTAGCACATAGGTTTCTTGTGATCACATAAGCCTCACTTGCTTCAGCAGTCACCTTCTTTGGGAAAGAGCACACACTCAAGGGCAATGGAGCCTGACTGAGCCCAATCTTCAGGGCTTCTACTCTAACAGCTGGGAAACAGGCCCCACCCCTAACATGATGGCGAAAGCCACAGAGCAAAGAGGAGACCCTAGCAACACCAGTCACACTCACTATCAAGGGAATAATGAACAAAACATAAATACAAAACAGAAACAGACTCATAGACATAGAATACAAACTTGTGGTTGCCAAGGGGGTGGGGGTTGGGAAGGGACAGACTGGGATTTAAAAATGTAGAACAGATAAACAAGATTCTACTGTATAGCACAGGGAAATATATACAGGATCTTGTGGTAGCTCACAGAGAAAAAAATGTGACAATGAATATATATATGTTCATGTATAACTGAAAATTTGTTCTCTACATTGAAATTTGACACAACATTGTTAAATGAGTATAACTCAATAAAAAAATGTAAAAAAATAAAGGGGGAATAATGGCCAGCACACTTGGAGGAAAGATGTGGCTGATATCCATAACAAAACCAAGCCTCACACCAAAAATATTGGACAAGCACAGTCTACAACAAAGATACACCCATATAAAAACACCTCTTCAAGACCACAGAAAATAACTATTTCTCCTAAATTCATAGAGACAGAGAAAGGTAAGTAAAATGAAAAAGGAGAGGAACTATTCCCAATTAAAAGAACAAGAGAAATCCCCTAAAAGAACAAATAATGAAACAAAACTCTCCAACCTACTAGACCCCAGGTTTAAAAAGAAGGTGATAAAAATACAAAAGGAATTAAGAAAGATTATCAATAGAAGTGCAGATCACTGAAAGGAGGAATTTAAAATTACAAAGATGAACCAATCAAAATTAGACAATTCAATTGCTAAGGTAAGAACCAATCTGGAAGCAGTGAGTAGCAGACTAAGTGACACAGAAGAATGAATAAGTGATCTGGAAGACTGAATAATGGAAATCACCCAATCAACACAGCAGACAGAAAAACAATTTTTTTTAATGCAAGCAAGATACAAGATCTATGGGATAATATAAAGCATGTAACCTATGCATAATAGGGGTTCCAGAAGGAGAAGAGATAGAAAAGTTGATCAAAAATATATGAAGAAATTATTGTTGAAAATTTCCCTAACATGAAGAAAGAAACATATCCAGATACAGGAAGGACAGAGGGTCCCAAACAAGATGAACTCAAACAGACACACTCTAAAACATATCATAATTAAAATAGAAAAATTTAAATAGAAGATTCTAAAGGCAACAAGAGAAAAACAGTCATTTACAAGGGAGCCCCCATAAGGCTGATTTATCTGCAGAAACTTTGCAGGCCAGAAGAGAGTGGCAAGATGTATTCAAAATGCTGAAAGATAGCTAAGACATGGAAACAACCTAAATGTCCATCGACAATTAGGACTGGATAAAGAAGTTGCGAGATATATCTATACCTATATATCTGTAGATATATATATATATTCCACATATAAAATGGAATACTACTCAGCCATAAAAAGGAATAAAATAATGCCATTTGCAGCAACATGGATGGACCTGGAGATTGTCATTCTAAGTGAAGTAAGTCAGAAAGAGAAATAAAAATATCATATGATATCACTCATATGTGGAACCTAAAGATAAAAGATGAACGAACTTATTTATAAAATATAAACAAGCTCACTGACATAGAAAATAAACTTATGGTTACCATAAGGGAAAGGAAGAGGAGGTAGATAAATTAAGTGTATGGGATTTACAGATACAAACTGCTACACATAAAATAGATAAGCAACAAGGATTTGCTGCATAACCCAAGGAACTATATTCAATATTTTGTAATAACTCATAATGAAAAAGTATCTGAAAATATATATATAACTGAATCACTGTGCTGTACAACTGAATTAACACAATATTGTAAATCAACTAACTTCAATGAATAAAAGGGAAAAAATTCACATCTTTGTATACATTTCTAAGATACGTTATTTCAGTCTTTAAACCATGACTTAATTGTAACATTTGGCTTAGTCACATGATCTATGTAAAACTATTTTATTTCTGTAAATTACCATTCATTCAAATTTCTTCATCTCGTATTCTCACTATTATAGTTATGCAGTCTCACTCTAAAGCTGTTATATTGATCTCCTGTCTCTAGGAACACAAAAGCTTTATTTTACTCAGGAGGTTCTCAGGAGTCTCAAATGGTCTGTGTTATAGCTATCCACCTCTGAGACCCCGCTATCTTTTCCTTTAAGGTGATAGGATACAGAAGATTATATTACAGACCTAGGATGCTATTACTGTATGCCCTCTCAGCTCCTTGTATATTATTCAAACACATGGGGACAACATCCTTGTTAAGCAGAAATGCTCCTTATCTGAAAATAAGATGTCAACTTATTACAAAATATTGGAATTGTACAGTCAAATGAGTGGCACTCCCTTCAAAGTAATAACTTTGAGGAGCTATACATTTTACTCTAATGATGCTGCTTTTGCTCTAAACAATGCAAAGAGCTTCTCTTTTGGAGCTTCCAGCAGTCAATTTATGAGCCACATGAGGAAATAAGTCCTACCAATTTATAGTCATGCCTCGTATAATGTGCGAGACAAAATGGCAGGACCGTTTCTCTCAGTGGGAACTCATCTGAGGTGATATCCACATTACCATTATAAATGAGTGAAAATTCAGACTTGGCTTAAATACCCAACTATTTCCTAAAACTTTATCTGATTTTCCTCAGTCAGAGGCAAACCCTCCCTCCTCTGAACTGCCACATGGATACTTTTCTTAGGACACTGAGATCATATTGTTTTTGGTTATAGTTAATTCTACACCTTTGAATTATAAGCTCCTTATGAGCATGTCTTATTTAGCTTTATATCTCTCTCACAGAGTAGGCTATCATTAAATATTTCTTGAATGAATGACCAAGAAGGAACCACTTTTTAACATTGAATAAAGGAGCTTCCTGGGCCTTATCTGCCACATCTATGAAATGGAAACACTAACAATCATATCTAGTCCAAAAGCATGTTGTGACGACCAAATCGGAAAAGCTGAAAAAATGCTCTGAAATAGCTAAATGTTACAAAAATATAAGATATTAATTCTTTTTTGTTGTTGTTAAAAGAAAACTATTCAATACTCTCAACACATATTTCTTGGCACTGTAGTGAAATAAAGATGAATCTGTCACATTTCCTGCTCTAGAGGAGTTTCCAACCTTCTTCATAGCACTTTATCACTCCCAAAATTATATATTGACTATTTTTGTCTCTTCCACCAGAGTGAAAGCTTTAACAAAGATAGAGATGTTGTCTGTATGTTTGATGCTGTATCTCCAGTAAATGTTTTTTTTTAAATAAATGAATGAATAAATGGCTATATCTAGGAGGATATATAGAACTTTAGACAGTATTCAAAAAATATTTACTAAGACTCTGTAATGAGCAAAACTCCAGAGGATGTAAAGGTGAAAAGAAAATGGACAAACATCTAATATAGAAGGCAGAGTGTGAACAAAAAGGTGACAGAGTTATAAGCAAAGTTCTGTGTGAATCTATAAGATTTCATGGAGTTGGGATTTGCTCTGTAACTTGAAATATGAGCAGAATTTGGGCGAGTGGAGATGAGGTGAAAATATTTTAAGCAAAAGTAGCTTCAGGAGCAAAGGCATAAAAGGTGGGAACATACAGGTATACTTGGGAAATCCAGATAGTTCAATATAACTGGAGCATAGGATCCAAAGGAAGTGAAAATGGTTGAGTCCATACCGGAGAGGGCTTTGAATACATGAATAATTCAGCCAAACAATATTCTTGTCTGAAGAAAGAGGAGTTTTGTACAATACTGCAGGGAAGCAAGGGATTAGACTTGATGACTTACAAGTTCAACCTAGACCCATTATTTCCTGACCCTTTAATGCTGTTGCCAGTGTTGTTATTTTAGTTTAAAATCCAATTTTAACAAAGGTAGGGTCCTAAAGATCAGTTTTATTCAAAGAACTTTTCTGACCCTATAGAAAACGGTTTTGACATGATTGGAGAATGGTGTTTTGCCAGCAATGGAAAGTCTGAGGTAAAATAGGGAACAGCAGAAATAAGACATTTCCTTTTGTTGTGTGGCCTTCATACCTTTGATCAGAGATTTACTTGTATTTTATCGTGTTTTAATTTCCATAGATTGTGTACAAATCAAATAGTATCAAACTCTGGCTAAGAAAATGTAAATGAGATTTTGAGCAAATGCTTTCAAAAGAAAGATATACAAAGGTCACAAGAGTCAGTCTCAGTTGGTTGTCTAATTTCAAGGGTGGTACTGATGCCTTTTTACAGGAATATATGTGAACATGAAAACTGCTCTCTTCTTTGGCAAATCTTAATAATGAGACTTTTATTTCTTCATTCTAATTTCACTTCATTTTCACACACAGACACAAACACACACACACACACACACACACACACACCCCTATCTGTAAAACATTTGGGAATGGATGCTGTTGTTTTATTGTTCTTTCATTGAATATTTTAAAAAATGAAAGTGCAAACCAGATCAGTTGCTGTAAATAGTCTCCTCCTTGTGTACTCACTCTTATGTAAAACTAGGTTCTTGATGTCTGCCATGTTTATCTATCCATCCATTCATCTATCTATCTGTGCATCTTTGTGTCCATTATACAAGCATTTACAGAGTAAGTATATTTTCAGATATCATGTTAGGTACTATGGATACTGTGCTTTCTCTTAACAAGGTAATTTACATTTATTTTCAGTATATCCACATGCAAAATCTAAAATGAGTATAGAAAACAAACATATTAACCTATAGATGGAGCCATTTAAAAGCTTTTAAACATTTAACAATACACTGATTTATTTTTTTATTTATTTTTAATACACAGTAACTGAATGGATTACTTCAAGACAAATTGTTCTTTTTAAAGTCAGTTTGTTTGAGGAGCTGTAGTTAATCATTGAATTGAATCTTCTCTCTCTCTCTTTTTAAGGAAGTCCAAGAATCTTAGAATTAGAATGAACCTTGCGATCTGATCATTAAAATGCTCATTTACCTACCTTTCTCCAATGAGGAAAATATATTATATTTATTCTTAAATATGTAGTATGATGTTTTTGGTGGTTAGCTGACACAGTGATGGTCAATAAAAAGAACACCGAACTTAGAGTAAGAATTTGGGGTTTGATTTTCACTTCTATAACTTATTAGTCATATGGCCAGAGGCAAATAATTTAATTCTTTATGAGCATCAGTTTCTTTATCTTAAAATAGAAAAAATAAGGCTGCTTTTGTCTACCTCGTGGAGTTGTTATAAGAATCAAAAGAAATAATGGATATGAATACCCTTGTTAAATTACCAAATGCTCTTAGGTATAAAAGGGATTTTTTTTTCTTTTTCAGTCTACATGTCCAGAAGGATCAAGGTTAAAGTTAAGCTGCTGGAATTTTCAAAGAATTGTTGTAGAAACCTAATGAGAAAAAAAGATATCTTAAGTGAAAGACAACAAAACAAAACAAAACCAAAAACCCACAAAGCCTCCTTATTTACAGCAATGCATTGAGCTGGCTCCAGGTCAGCCATATTTGGTTCTGGATGGTCTTTTTTTATTCCTCTAATCTCCAATTCATCTGTTTTGCTTTGAGTTTGAAACATTCATTAGTAGCAGAGCTGCCCCTAAGGGATAGAGATTATTACTCCAGGTCTCGGGATTTGTGTGTGTGTGTGAGGGGTGGGTGGGGTGTTCACTCTAGGAACTAGGACATTACTAATAGAGGGAGACTATAAGGGAGAAGATGATGGCTCTCTTGGATGATACTTAAAGAAAAATAAATAAATAAAAGCCTAAATCCGGTCCATAAACTTTCACACTAGAGTAAATAGACTGCAATAGCCATAAGGGTAAAGATGATTCATGTCTTGCTCAGAATTGTCTGAATGCCTGGCACATTGTAGATACTTTGTAAATATTTGTTCATTGATCTTCAACCTATAAGAAAGGGAAGAACTTTCCACCTCTAACCCTCCCACAAAGCCTTTGAAATTTGTACATTTTTTTGTGTTTTCTGTTTAATGGCTGATTAAATCTAAATATAAATGTTTGAAGAAGGGCAAGGGGTAAAGCACAAGCGTTGTCATGGTTGCAGACCCCAAATTGCAATTGTTTGCTGATCCCAAATAAACCTATCTTTGCTGGAGAAATTACTGGCAGTCTATTTAAGATCAACATTATAAAACAGTGGCCCCTCTGGCCAAGTGAATTTTAAAAGGGCGACCCTTTCAGGCTGCCTTCCATTCCCAGGTTAAGTCTTAACAAAGGGCGCACTAACTGGATTTAATCCCTTGCCTGGATATGTAGGTGCAGTGTACAAACTGAACAATAATATGCACCATTACTACTTTCAATATTGTCACTATTCCTTAGAAATAGCCCATACTCTCTAAAAACAGCTGTGATAACTACTAATTACTGCTTGCAGTTTAATTTTCTTCTTCATTAGTAATTTTTTAATCTTCTAGTTTAGCCTGTATAACTAAAGCATTGAAAATTTACTCTTTATTGTTTATTCTTCTTTGGGAGTAGTCATATTGTTAAAACCTCCATCTTTTTAAAGGCAATTTGTAGACTGTATAAGAAAGTATATTTTACATTAACCTTCAAGTTTTTAGAGGTTTTCAATGGATGTAAATGACTATAATTGGGCATTCCTATTTCAATAGGATGCCAATTTGAATTTAAAAAAAAAAAAGATGTGAGAGCTTCTTTAGTATGGCTTGAGTGTTTTAGCTTTTCTAATATGTAGCTCAGTCTTCTTTAACTACATAGAAATCCAAAGCAACACCATTAGTAGTTCTACTTTACTCCTGACTGATTGCACGGCATCTGGAATTTGATTTCATTCCAGGGGCAACAATCTCAGATATTCTTCTATAGGAGAGTGACCAGGCTGGTTTAAAGTTTGGTTATTATGAAGTAAAAAGTGGAATTGTTGGAAATAACTGGGGCTGTTTGACATAGGAAAATGCTCGTTAAAATTTAAAATTTGATTTGTGGATAGAAAGAGACGTCATTTTTAATATTAGATATATTGTCACCACAATTTTTTGATTAGATACTGGTGAAAGACCCAAAACTTCCAGTCCTTGAGATAAAATGTGAGAAAATCTGCTTCCTAATCATTGTATATTGTTATTCCATTTTGTTTCTGGGAAGTGTTTAAAAAAAACCCACAAGTACAACTAACTGTGGGAATAGATAAACTCGAATAGCTTCTTAGCATGTAATTGTTTGGTACAAAGAGTATGGGACAGTGAGTACAACACTCTTGGGTTCTATACTGGCTTCTAACTTCTCCTGTAACTCTTAGACCTTGGACAAGTTATTTTTCTCATGATAAAAGAGGTTCAATGATATTTGGTCCTAAAATACTTCTCTGTTACTGTTAGGGTTTGGAGAGCTTTGGAGACTCAAGTATGTCCAAATTCCCACCACACCAATCATCCTTTTCCTTTTGAGGTCACTGAAGGAGACATCATGTGAGAAATAATGGTAAATAAGAAAGTAAAGTGTGACTGTCTATTTTACTGGGCTTGTAAATTCCTAGAGCTGAGATTTGTGTAAAACTGGTTTGAGAAGAAGCTTAGACTGGAAACCTAACAGGGGTCTTTTCCTTAAGCCCAAATCAGTCAGCTCAGCTACCAACAGACTACATAGTACAGAAAATTCAAAAGATGAGCTTGAGAAGAGGTGAGCAGGCATCAGTGGATCATGCCTTTTGACACTCCTAGATTTATGGAAGGAGGACATACAAAAGCTCCAGAGAGAGAAACAGAGACAACAACATTAACGATATTTTCACACATAGTTATCCCACTCACTAGCAACGGGTAACCCAATTATATTCCTAGAATCTGATTCATCAGAGAGTGCCACTCCTATTTGTGGATTGTTGTTATGTGTGTGTATGTGTGTTCCTTTAGATAGAATTTTAATGTGACCTTAGAGGCCTACATTTTCCTTAGAGGCCTCTGTTGATTGTCATCACAACATGGTTCTAGGGTCTAAGCTAGGTATCAGTGATTCTGTTCTAACACAGAATCCTTTCTGAAAACACCAGACAGGTATTGATTCATGAGCAGCCTACTCAGTTTGGGGCCACTGCTGTGGTATTAATAGTATAGGGTAGTCATTTCCTATTCTGTGATGAAGGAACTAAAAATTCTAAGGCTATGAAAGACTTCAACATAAGAAAATAAATTTAAGTTCAGGCTTTTTATATATGCAAAGACCAAAGATCAATGAAATGTTTAAAATTATCAAGATTATTAATAAGAGTAACATCAAATCATAGAACAATGGAACTATGTATAGCTATTAAACTTTAATATAAAATTTTTCTGATGTGTGATCTGAGGATCACTTACATCACAATCACTTGAGTAAATCACAAGTTTAAAAAAAACATAAAAAAGCAAGAGAAAGCAAACAAACAAAAAAACAACCCAAACCCAAGTCTCAGGTTTCCAGAAGTCTAAGAACTTTCCCTTTAAATAGCTCCTTCCCAAGTGATTCTTACTCAAATTTAAGTATGAGAATCATTGTTTTAAAGAGGCAGTTTGAAATTAGTAAAATAAGGTACTATTCTATAGTTTAATATTATGGAAAACACACTGACCTGGGTAGGAAGAGACTTAAGGTCTAGTCTTGGCTTCACCCTTTATCATTTGTGAGATCTTGGGTAAGTGATGTCATCTCTGAGCACCACTTTTCTTCCCTTTACAATGAGAAATTTGATCCAGAGAAACTCTAAGGTCTTCAGCCCTAACATGTATTAATCTACACAAGGGACATTAAATTAATTGAACTTGTTCCAAAAGGCCACAGAACCTAGCACCCAGCACAATTTCCTGTACAGAATATGAATTCAATATTAGTTATGTGAATGCAGACAGAAAATATAAACATGTTCAAACAGGAGTTAAATCAGTTCTCAGGTGACAGATATGTAAAGAACAATGCCTCAAGGAAAGCTAGGGAAATATTTGGGAGCTATCTTTAAACCTGTGGAGACAAATCATGTATTTTTCCCCACATCATCTTTTGGTGACCAACAAGGATGAATTCTTGGCTGGATCCAATCATCTCAAACTTACCCTTTCACACAAAGCTTCCTTTGACAATTGCCCCTTGTTTAGGTCCCCTCCAAACAACTCTCCACCAACCCCTTAGCAATCACATCATGATATTTAACACTCAATTTTATGTTATCTTATACGTTATGTTTTATCTGTTTAAGCTGAATTTTTCAAAGTACATCAAGCTCCTGGAAGCCAGGGAAAGTATCCCTTTCCCTTTGTCTCCCAGAACCTATATAGCGTTGAATATACAGGCAATCAATGAGTATTAGTAGATATTAATCTTTTTGCTGTAGTGTTTTGTAAGTTGTAAAGGGCTTTTCAAACTGGTTAACGATTCTCACAATCGCTGTGAGAGGCAGTCGGAGCAAGTATTATTTCCATTACATAGACGAAGAAATTGAGGCTTCAAGAATTTACAGCTTGAGCAAAATCACATAAACAGTGATCTTTCTTTTCTACCACACTACATTGTGTCTTATTGGAGAAAAGAGAGGCTGGGGCATAGGTTTTAGGATCCTGGAACTTTCCATCTCAAGAATTTCAGCCCCTTCTGCTAAAAATGTTGGCACTACAAAAAGACCCCAAAAAAGGAGAGGATAGAGCCTAGAATATTACGAGTTTCTAATTAGGATGAAGCAAAACATTAATTATTGGATAAGTAGCTGTATTAATTTTGACCTAAATATTGTCTTGGTTCTAGAGTTTCCTAAACTCCTTTACCTAGCCCTTTTTTTCCTCCTTCCCAGTTCCCAGTAAGCATTTGTGTCCAAAGGGGTCAATGTTTCTTATTTGAGTGAATCTGAGGTCTCCTGCTTTTTATGTCTTAACCTTTTGTTATTGTTGTTGTTGCTGTTTTTCCAGTTAAGATGTGTTAATGCTTAAAAATGAAAAATGAATGTAAAAATTTATAAGGCCATATAAGAAAATAAATCCATTGAAATCTTTATCTAATTTCTCTGGCACCTATATTAGTAGATTTTAAAAGAGCTTTGCATGTAGTAAACAGCCTTCGGGAAGGTAAACAGCCTTTTCCTCTGACCAGATGTGCCAGTGAAGATACAGGTTGTACAATCCTTGATACAGGGGTGAACTAAGTATTTTCAAATGGCATTTGATTAGAAAGAATAACCCTTAGAAAGCAAAATATTTGCTCATGAATAGACTGGAAGAAAGCCTATCTGTATATATAGAACATGTTAATTAGAAAAACCATGATATGTTTTCAAATGTTAAATAACATGTGCTTGAACAAAATATGTTAACATATTCCAGAACCAGTAATAACTGACTAGAATTCACTTTTTTTTCTATTGCCCTAAAAAATTCCCTTGTGGCAGCTTGCTATCTAAGTCCTGCTCCTTACCCCAATCTCTGGCAACCACTTATCTGATTTCTGTTTCTATACTTTGCCTTTCCCATCTCATATAACTGGAATAATGCAGCATGTAGCCTTTTGTGTCTGGTTTCTTTTACTTAGCATAATGTCTTTGAGATTCATCCAAGTTGTGCATGTATCAGTAATTTGTTCTTTGATTCGCTTAATTAGAAACTGAAGACAAGCCAAAATAAAGCAAGTAATCTAAAATTTCTCCAGATAATTTCAAAAATCTGTGTCAGAAATTCACCTGCATACACACACACATTAAGCTGGAGGCCAACATTTGCTATATGAACAGTTAAATGAATGTTTAAAGCAATATCATTTTCCACAGTGAGTTTGGCTCATATAAGATTATAAAACTATACATATACAAATAATAGATCAATAAAAGTGGATGAAATATGTTATATGACATCGATATTTTATTCATTGCAAGATAATGTGTCTGATTCGCCCCAGTTCCCATGGTAGCTCTTTGATAGTGAGGAAGGGCTATTAACTCTCTAAGGCAGTAAGAAGACTACTGAGGACACTACAGATAAATTGTGCTGTCCTTTAAATGTGACTACCCTGCTAGTAAGAAACTAGATGTAGGTGAAATTAGTTCAAGTTGTGTTTTTATTCTAAGATATTTGCATTGAGCTATTTCTGTCTGAGGTAAAACTGGTTGGTGGGAATTGTCTTTGGATCCCTTCAATCTCCTTTTCTGTAAGTAATAATAATAGCATTGGGCTAACATTTACTGAGGACTTACTGTGTGCTAGGCACCATGATAAGCACTGTGCTAAGCATTTTATGACAGGTTATCATATTCCTCACAACAACCCCATGAGATAGGTATTATTATTATTCACACTTTGCAAAGAAGCTCAGAGAGTTTAAATAACTTGTCTAAGATTATACAGCTAATAAGTGTTAAAACTGAGATTTGACCCCATGTTTAACTCCTACAATACTCTACCATAACCTCTGCATTCTTCTACTCTACATACATTTAACCTTCAGATTTTAGAGTCTAGAATTCCCTCTCTCCTACCCACCAGCCACTTAGTGCCCTCTATTGTTATGCCTCCTTCAAGACTTCTAGAGGTTCTATATTTATCCCCCTCCAGTTTTAATCACCCACCTCCCCAGCTATCCTTTTCTCAGTGCCCTGATCTTCTTCACCCAATCTTGTAAAGAATGCAGCTGATTAAGCAAATGCCACTATGGTATGGATACCTTACAGACCCTCCTTATCTTTGTTAAGGATGATTACATTTTATATCAAATTATCCCCAATAAATTACTACCATTAAACTTCCAACAGAAGCATGGAGGGTGGATGGGAATGGACAGGAGAACCTTTCCAGCATCTATTATCTTATACCATTTAAGCAACATATAAGGTTAACTATATCTACCTGCATCTTTCCTCTGGTGTTCTGTGACTAGTGATAGACTTCAAGACAAGATTTGGACACGGTGGTCCTGTAACAGAGATTTTTTTTTTTCCCCTCTTGTATAAACTAACTGAATTGAGATCAAACTTGTGACCTAAGTCTAGGAACTGTGTGATAGCCAATTTAAGTTAACAAGAGTTCTTGATACCAGTTCCAACATTACTGAAGCAGTTCATTGAATGGTAGCTTAACAACTTGAAAGAATTAATAAGGTTCACTACAGATGTAATTCTTAACTAGGGAGTAATCAAGATACTGGGAAAGATTAGAGTTTCATATGGCCTAGATCACAGAGGAGGTATTTGAATATGATAGTCTCGGTATACACTGTATTACATCATAAAATGGAAATATAAATATTGATTACTTCACAAGAAAATCCAGAATTGGCAACGTTTTTAAACTTTCCAAACTGGCAGAAACGAACACTGTAATAAAAAGAAACAGTCTTATTCTTTACAGAAAAATTGGAATTGCATTCCGCCTGACTTCTGAAAAATTATTATTCCTAGTAAATTCATAGGAACAAAAAGTAAAACAGAAGATATCAGGGGCTGGGGGAGAGGAGAATTGGAGTCATTGCTTTATGGGTACAGATTTTCTATTTGGGATGGTAAAAGAGTTCTGGAAATAGATAGTGGTGATGATTACACAAGTGGCCATTGAGTTTTACACTTAAAAATGGTTAGAACAGTGAATTTTATGTTATGTATGAGGCAGGGAGCCCCATAAAAAGACCGGCAGGACCCCTAGTTAGGGCCGCTGCTCTCCTCCCAGCACCGACCGGTTCCCTGGCCCAGAGGCTCTATCTCTTTGCCTCTAAAGTGGCTAACTTCCACCTAAAATTCTATTGGTTCCCTGAGCTCATTTCTGATTGGTTATTTCCTTCACTCCTGATTGGTTATTACTCTCATTTCTGATTGGTCCACTTCCCTCACTTCTGATTGGTCCATTTGTAGTACTTCATTTGCATGGAGCTCACTCCTGATTGGTTATTTATCTCACTCCTGATTGGTCTATTTCTACAAAGCGTGTTCCTGGTTGGTCAACTTCTGTTGCACTTTATTTGCATATGATGTTACAAAGTGTAAAACTGGCAGCCTATAAAAGGCCTGTGTAAACCTACAGATGGGGTCCAGAGCTTAAAGTGTTAACTCCTCTGGGCCCACTGGCATAATAAACCTGAGTTGTCCAACTCTCCGAGTGCTGCTTGGTCTCTCGCCTGGATCCAGGTTGCTGTCACAACTGAGCTGTATCACCAAGCTGTAACACATTTTTCCGCAACATGTATACTTTACCACAAAAAAAATTAACTCAAAATTAATCAAAAAAGTTCACTAAGGTTATACGCTGAATGTATAAAGTATCCTGAACCTCAAAATTTAAATGTTAATCACTCTTTAAAATAGCTAAAGGTTTAAAAAAACATTTTATATGGGTAAATCAATTGACAGAATTTTTATGGAACTATGCCTCCTTCTCTCAAAGTCAGTTTTGTAAATAAATAGGATTTCCAAACTAAAAACAAAAATCACTCCAAGTGCATATTGGTGTACATAATATGAGACTTTTCATACCTGAAAATGATTTTGTTTTATTTTTAAAGTTTAGAATAGCTTACTAGTAGGCGGAGGGTATAGCTCAGTGATAGAGAGCATGCTTAGCATACATGAAGTCGTGGATTCAATCCCCAGTACCTCCATTAAAAAATAAATAAGTAAATAAATAAATTTAATTACCTCCCCCCCAAACAAACAAACAAAGAAATAGCTTACTAGTATAGATGACATAAACATCACCTAGGAAGAGGTCTTAAGGAGAAGTACCTTGTAACTTGCAGCCAAATTATAGCTACTTTATTATTGTGAAGGTAAATAAGCACTATCATTTGTTTTAAATTTAAGGTAAAAAGTATAGTACTTATGTAAAGCAGGTACTTGTTAATTCTTTAGAACAAGCGTATTTTCATCAATGGAAGGTTTGATTTTTTCTTGTATAAATTTTTTAAACAATTCCTGTTTAGGTCTAAATGTAACCGAGAGTAAAATACCTTGGTGACAAATGGTCACATTGGAAAATGCTCTCATTACATAATTAAGAGAAAAAGCAGGATATGAAACTGCATAATCAGTATAATCACAGTATTGCTGAATATATGTAATATGTAGAAGAAATGATTAGAATTAAATATGCATAAGATATTAACAATGATTATTATTGGGTATTGGGGTTACAAGTAGTTTTTTCTTTATATTATCTACATCTTCTAAAATGTCTACAATGAGCATCTATTACTTTTATAACATGATAAAAACTAGTTGCAAAAGATGTGAAAATACTCAATCTTATCTTATGGACATACTCATCCACTGACTTATCTTTTAAATAGATTTGTAATGATTCTCATTCATTTTTATAAAATCAAACGACTTCACCACCTTAAATCAATGTTTCTGCAGATCTGAGAAAAGACTTGGGTATTTGGAAGTGCATGTTTATATGATTTTCTACTTGCAACATTCTTGAAAATGTATCAACTGGGAAGGAAAACTGCTGATGTGCTATGTGAAACTCACCCCTTGCCCTCCTCCCCCATCTGATGACAAGAAGAGTTTCATTTGGTATAAGATTTTGACAAAAAAAAAAAAAAAGCATGGGCATTTTTCACCCAAAGTAAAAGAATGCTCAACGAGTGTCAAAGAGAGCCAGAATTAGATACAACACTGCCACTTAAAACAAAAAAATCTGTTGTAAAAATAGTATTCTTTGTTTATACTGTGGAGATTTACTTGCTGGTTTTTACCATTGGAATATACAATTATGGACAAATATATTGCATATTATAGAATATTCACTCTATATCACTGGTGTTGGAGTAATTCATTTATATGCAAAGTCAATTAAGGATGATATATGTGTCAGCTTGGAAATCAACCAAATTACTTGAGCATTCCATGTCCTACCTCCCATAACACCAAATACCTTATTCTCTGCATTTTTTGTCTTTTTATCAGAACCTTATTTTGGAGAGGAAAAAAATTATCTTTAAAGGGGGAACAATGCTTGCAAAACAAAGACTTGAAAAATAAACATTAAAAGAAAGAAATAGATGTCTGTTAGTTGGAAATCATTTATTGCCTCTATAAAAGCTTAAATAAAAACCCTACAAAAGTTCACATTACAGTCTGATGTGGTTTTAACGTGATAGTATGTTTCAGAGGTAGTACCAGTAAAATGGGATGCAAGATTGCTAAAAGGAATTACATAACAAGTTAATGCAAAATAAAATTTCAATGTGGAGCAATATATACTCAGTATACACTTTAATGGAACAACCATAATATATTTCCATGAAAATATCACTTTATTCTCTTTTCTCCCTTAGCAAATCTGTTCTTAACAAAAGTTTGTTTTGGGCAATGGTATGTTGACTGTAGGCTCACAAGTTAGTAGGCTCCTCCTTTATAACATCAGAGGGCATAGCTTGGTGAAGAGCATGATACAGTGCTGTCTGCCAAGGATAACACCAACTTCAAAGATAAATCCATATATTCATCATTAGAAAGTATGGTACTGATAATGCCCTTAAAAGACTGATCTCTCAGAATTTGGCATTTTAAGATCCAAATAAAAATTTAATATAGTTATTAAAATAGGCAATATTCCTGATATACCATCACTGCAATATGGAAGAAGGACAGGAGTTAAAGTTTTCAGAATCCCTCTTTAAAATGATCATAAGCTATCAGGCTAAAATGAAGAAATTATTCCTTGGAAATGGGCTGAATGGACCCTCC
The DNA here is from genome assembly GCF_009834535.1 of Camelus ferus. Taxonomy (NCBI): domain Eukaryota; kingdom Metazoa; phylum Chordata; class Mammalia; order Artiodactyla; family Camelidae; genus Camelus; species Camelus ferus. The sequence goes on from NC_045732.1 coordinate 54,323,141, forward strand.
TCGACCCCCCACAAAGGGCAACAAAGTCAATCTTAGAGCCTAGAATGCTTTTAAAAATACCACATGCTTTCTCTTACAAACTTACAGATTGCTGACTGTGAAAGTGCCTTAAAAGAGATGTTACTGTCCTTGGAGAAATTACCTCTTGGACATCTTTCGAGGTCTTGGTAGTATACAGAGTACAGGATGTGATTGAGCTGTGGTCTTTTCTTTTCCAACAATAAGAAACATTTCTATCACATGATTGCAGTGGTAGTAAAAATGTCCTGCTGTTGATAACTGACCTTACAACAAAACATCCCTAAGTTCCATGAACAGGCCAATTTTCTTTTAACGTTTTCCTTGCAGGTGTTAGTTTTCCTATTCTCCAGGGTAACTGCAGTTCTCATTTTCTTGAGACTAATTTTAGCTTGGCTGAAATGAGAAAAGTACTTTAAGGTTTTTTTTATATACATTTTGGAAGGTAAGTGGTCTTAGATACACATTTCCTCTTTAGAAGCTGTTTGGCTATCTTAAGCAGAAAGCAGACATCAAAGAGTAGTTAAAAGGAAGGAAAACAACAGTTTTTTTTTTCACGGTGGCATCTGCCTTTGTGAGAGATAGTATGGGTTTAGATAGTATGTTCTGTTTTATTATTGTGTCAAAACCCTAAAGAAAGAAATACTAATTGTTTTTCTCCTCCCAGTCATGAAGAGGCTCACAAAAGCAGTCTATAAATTAATATTTTTCCTGCTCTAAAATGTCTCAAAACCAATTCCAATCTATACATGTAAAAATACATTTTCTTCATAACAGATTTTTAATACTTTACCTTGACACCTTTTTCAAAATCTACAGTGCATAATTTCATTCTGCCAATTATGATTTTCTCTGGATATGTATATTTCCTTTGGTTCCTGCTATAGAACAATGACATTTCATTTTAGAAATGTTTTAATTCCAATGGTAGTAAAAAGAAATAATTCTGGTGCTGAAACACAAATGCCAAGACAAAAGGATTCTAAGTGTACTGTTATGATTTATTCAGTTTCTATTTTAATGGAACTTTAAACAGGGACAAGGGAATAATCAATGCTTTCTCTTAAAATTGTAGACTAGAAATCGTTCTAGGAATCGTACTTAGCAAAATCCTTAAATCTATTAAAATTTCTACTTAAATAATTTTTATTTATATCCCTGAAAAAGTGAAAAGAATTTGTTTTGAAGTTTATGGCTTGCTGAGGAGCACAAATCCAATGTCCCCATAGCAGAAGTTCAGTGAATATTTTTTGATTTAGTGACTAATTGCTGAACTGTGACAAATATAATCTATGGAGTCAAAAGATGTAGGAGAGAATCACCTATCTTTACTTTGTAACAAGAACCAAATAAGAAGGGACTTAAGTTGAAGCAGGAGAAATCAGAGTTTAAAGATAAACTCAATGACTAGTAAGGAAACCTTAAGAGAGACTTGAAGGCCTGAAATTTGTTCATGCTACCTTCAGAAATGGTTTCTATATGTGCTGTATGATGTAAGGACTCTTTATCTCATAGGGGAATTAGTGTGACTGATAAATTTAGTCTTAAAATTTGAGCTTCTGTTACTCAGCCCTCTTTTCTCTGAATGGAATTTGACTTGTCAACACGGAGTACTAAACATTGTTTACAAAGAACCATATGGTTCTCAGCTAAAAGGTGGCACACCTAACCACTGAAATATTTCTGCTAACAAAGAACCATAGTAGTCACATGGCAGCAATATTAAATCAAACAAATGGCTGACAAAGCAAAGGATTATCATTGAACCTTACCTATTTGTGTGTGGGGGAGGAGACATTTCAAGGTCAAAGACATTCATGACTGCCTTTCTGCATTCATAAATTTGTATTTGTGAATTCCAAGATCAAAACTGGTTTTACTTACAAATTACAAAAATATCTGACATAGAAATCCGATGACCAAAAGAGCCATCTAGCTGCTTCATTAATCTTTTAGGTATAGATATTAATTTAACCATGCAATCCAGTTCCACACTGCCAACTCACAAATATGTGATACTGTGTGCTCAGGGAGAAACTGGCATTTTCCCTTCTATGGGTCTTGGTTATACCATCTGGTACCCCGGAAGGGAGGTCTGCAAAAAATTGTCTACAGTGTGGTGCCATCTGGTACCTACTAATAGAACAACTGGGTAGCATGCCCATTTTAAGAGTGTGCTCATAGAATAGTATCCAGGAAATTCAGAGGACTGTGATTTACAACCAAAGTAGTACAATTCTTTTTGGATATTATCCTTGGCTGATGACTCGGTACAAAGCCTCACATGGAAATGAGGTAAATTTTGTGGCAAAGCTGAGTGACTAGATAAAAAAAAAAAAAAAAACCAAGCTCAGTGGCTTACCTTGACTTCCTGTTTCATAAAATGGAAGAACTGAAAAAATATTATGAAGATGGTGATACACTTGTAGTATTTGTGCAACATTTCATCTAACTCAGTTACACAAATTTACTAGTAGAATGCAAATCTTTTCAATATTTGTCATTTGCAGCAATGAAGAGTTCCCATTAAGACTAATCTTTTACAACATTTTGTTTCTATACACTTAATAATTCATTTGACTTCACGGTGGTGAATCACTTTTCCATAATGCTTTCTCTCCTCCCCCCAAATATTTGGGTTAGATAATGGAAGAATACCAATAATTTACAATTGTATACTAGTAATTACTTCAATCTTCAATCATTAACTTAAGTCAGATTCTCATAGGGGTTTAAAAATAAATCCCAGGACTCACTCAGTCTAAAACATTTTTAAATTTTTGTTTTCAATTTTCAGTCCACTTTCCTGAGTAAAAGTGTATGTGGATGACAGGAAAGGAGAGAGGAAGAAAGAAGATGTAATGGCTACAAAAACAAGACTGATCAAGCTTCAGTAACTTAATGAGCCATGTTGAAATACCTTTGTTTTTGTGTCTCTGGTTAAAACTATTACTAAAACTAAGATTCATCTATAAAGTTTAAAAAAAACTTTCAGAAATTAGACATTATGCATTTCATAACTAAACTGCTCAAAATTAAATACATTTTCCCCCCAGAGTTCCATCAGTTTGGGAAAAACTCTCAAACAATGCTTTTCAATTTTACATATATTTTTTTTGCACCATAGCCATTATATCTTGTTTATCCTCCACAGAATGTTTGTTTCAACAATGTTTTACCAACTGAAGAATTTCAGGGTAACAGAATGCAAGTATGAAATGCATACCTGTTAGGTAGCCAAAAGGCTGTATCATATATCCCCCCACCCCATCACAAACTGTCTGAGGCATTTTTCTCTGATAAAGAAGACACACTGAATGAGGTATCATCAGGCTCCGGCGAGGCATGATTGAAATCCATCTCTTCTAATTCAGGAGGTAAATCTGACAGCAGTGCCTGAGTCAGAAAAATCAATTTTTTTGAATTATTATGTGGACATATTTTTTCCAATTTTATAGTTGTAGTCCTTTCATGTTGATTTATTCTTACAGATTTAAAGAAAAGAGCATTTCTCTTTCAGGACTAAATACAGTATCTCATCTAAGAGAAAAATTCTTCACTCACTATTAAGGAAGTAACAAAATACTCGATCTTGAGAGTGTGGTTTATGTAGAGTGGAACCCTGGACAAAAGGGAAATGAGGAGAGAAATGAGCAACTATTCTGAACCAAACGCTCTGAAGTGTGAGTTAAGTGATTTTCATACTAGTTTTGAGTGTTCGCTGATCATTGCTAAAGGGCTTTAGAATTATATTCCTTAATAAAATATTCGTGTCCAGTTATGCTGTCCTACAGAGAAAAACGCATTTCACAAAAGACTATTTTATACTTCAGTGGGAGAAAGAACTTAGCAATTCAGGAAAAAGTTCAGCTATTCTACTTCAGACTAAACTTTAACAACTTGAAAAGTCCAAGTGATTTTTTTTTTCCTTTTTTAAAGCTATGCCCATATCTACAGATGGCCAAGCATTCACTGGGGCACTGCTGAACAAGTGAAACTAGCTGTGTAACTATGTACCTAGAGGGCTGCTCATTTCTCTGCTGAAATAATAAGCCAAGAGCCATGAACTAAGCTTTGCCATGGTTTAATTGTTACATCTGGAGTTGCAAAACATGCATTCATTCATCCTGGAGAAATAAATAATCAAGTTTTATGTGCTTGGTAGTGCTGATGCCCACTTGACCATCAGAAATTGCAAACTAAGTGACTGATTTGCCGTTCCCAATACTAAAAATAATATAGCATACCTTGGCAATTTTTAGACAACATTACTTGTAGTGTGGGCTTTGGGTGCAGTAGTAAACAAGGACCAAAGGAAAAGGAACAAATGCAAGCTTGCCACTACACAAATAAGGAACAGAAAGACAGGGCGTTTTGGAGAACATATGAAGTCCAATGTTGGAATAAGATAGTATTCTCTTATTCTCTTTATTAAAAGAAATGACAGCTATAAATCCTATACTTTTTGTCTTACAGCAGAAAGGAAAGATTAGACCTTTCTGCCAGGCTGCATAAGGAAAGACTAACTCTTATCTGAAAGAAAATTTGTTTTCTATTTTATAGTATTAAATAGTTCATGAGCTTCTTGATGAAATTGAGAGTAGTATTTACAAAGAAGTCACCTAAAGGTACTACGTGCTTTCTAAGGTTTCTAAGGTTTCCAGGTTGCAGTAATAGGACACAAAGCCATTTTCTTCCAGAATAGTTGTTTACAACTAACGCAGCCCAGGTGAAACAAAGCCTTTGCTGATATTGGTTGATCATAGTTTATGAAAAATATATCACTGGATTTAGTTCTCTTTACAATTGTGAGCAAGCCACATTAAAGAGGGCTAAGTCTTTCAATTAACATAGAATATTGGAAAGTCAAATGGATGTGCAGTCTTAATGGCATTCTAAATTCTATTGAGGGAACCTTCAAATCAAAGAAGCACTACTATTTATTTCCCTGTCATTGCATTTAATGTAGTTGGCTGACTAAAATGAGTGTAGTATGAAATAGGAGAACTTTAATATCTGAGATAGTATAAGGGACTACTAATGCATGAGGCCTATGTCAAAATTCTTTTCAACATCTTTCTGGATTGCAACATTGGCACACTGAACAAATCTTTGGATTATGTCAGTTGCTAGAACTGACTTTTTCATAGATACCAAAGTAAACACAATTAACTCTCTTCATTCAGGTTCTTTATCAATCAGAGTCAGACCTAGTGCCCCTCTTCCCAAGAGATTAAAGCATTTCCCAAATATATCATCGTTCTCCATAATATTTATTCTAGTTCCTAGGTTGTGAATGACAAGTTCCATAATGTTAATCATTCTTATACTACTTGCAAAGTGGAGAAATTCAAATCTAAGAAAGTCAATTGAGCTGACTAGAATCACGTAGTGAATTATCAGTGGGAAGAAAGACCATAACTAATGACTTAGTACAGTGCTGGCAACATTTATTTTTATTTTAAAGAGACTACTGATTTTAAAAAAACACATTTGGATAATCTAATACTTCAGTCAGTATCATATATTTTAAAATCCTAGACTGCTTCATTGGGGCAAAATATTCTGTGGGCAACTCATATTACTCAATTTGCCTAAGTCAAGATTAATAAAAAAACACAGGATTTTTTTTAATGAGAAACCAATGACACAATGGTTCTTTTTTATTAGGTAGAGTAAACACCAATTCCTTTCAGCAGTAAACTTCTAAGTATTTCATAGCATAAAGATCAGTATTTGAGAGATCACCTGGATAACTTTTGTGGATTACTATTGGTGTCTTCTATATTTTCAGACCATATTTCGAGATCCATTATACCCAATCTCAGCTATGAAAATCAGTAGTTTCTATTTGGGTGCTGATTATATAGGCTATGATTTTCAGTGCAATTTTTGTATAACTCTTTTTTTTTTCAACCAACATTTTGCCCATATCTTAGTTCTTCAGCCTTTTAGCAAAGGAAAAGTATAAGAGAAGGAGAAAAGTGAAATGTGCAATAGATACTTTTGTTATTTGTTAGTAGTTTTGGAGAATCAAGTGATGGATGAGGTTAGAGTTAGAAAATAAAATTCAGTCTGTGTGCTATTTCTAGATATCAAGAGACACAGACAACTGCTAATAAGTGAGCATATAGCTGAATTCCAAATCATGCTACAACTTTTGGGATCAGGACCACATTCCAACTTAATCTTATGCTTGGACCTAATTCTGCTTTTTTTTCTTACATTTATTTAAAATGTACAGTTCCTTTGGGACCATGTTCAAAAATACCATCGTATCATTTAAAATCTATATTTAGTTTCCTAAAAAACAAACAGATTTTCAATATGACATGGAATATGCATAACATACATAATATAACAATATGTTTAAATAAAACTGTCAAAGGTAACTGAAAACTACTGTCTTGGGATGTCTGTGTGTGTATAGCCCAAGGGGAGCAAAATTCATGAAACTGGACACAATGGACATGCTGGTTTACGCCTCATGAATTAATTCTTTTATAGTTTAAATTTTGTGGTTCAGTACTTTGGTGAAACATATAAAGGCTTTTTTCTTAAAAACAAAAGGGATAATTGTGGGATGCTAAGACTCTAATCTGTTTCCCAGGAGATGACTGGGAGAAGACTACTACATATGTGCAGTCTTACTTGGATATAAGGGATAAATGTGTGTACTCTAGCTGCAGAAAAACCTCTGAGATTGTTTCCTAATTAATGGTCACCTGTGTGAGATACTACTCACATTGAATTTCTCCGACAAGGAATCAACACGGTAGTGTACAACTCAGAGGTAAATTTGGTATCATTTAGTATTGAATGAAATATTTAATATAATCCTATATTCCTTTTTAGTAAGAGGAATAAATTAATACAGAAATTTCAACTGAAAAAAGTGAGACAGAAAATGTAATTTGGGAGGAGTTTGTAAACAAAAATCTACAGAGACAAATACAAGACATTACATTTCATCTTTGAGGTAGAGGAATCAAATACTATAGTTAAACTAGGAAAAGTAAAATGATGCACTGTGTTCACAAAGAATTTCACAAAGTAGTTTCACATTTTTTCTAGTGATGAGCAACATATGAAATAGAAGGTATTCAAACATTTGTGAACTCTAGTAGGGACTGGAAGGTAACTGAAATCTACAAGAGAAGCAAATGTCTCACTTTTTTCATTCACAATATGTCCCAAATATGTGCCTCTCCAGTTAGTGTAGCCTCATCTCTACAAACATTTTGAGAATTTCTTCAAAATTAATGAAATGAAATGAAATGAAATATGTAAGATGGGGAATATAATCAATAATTATGTAAAAATATTTTAAATGTTTTCCCTATTTAATGCTGGCTTGGAATAAACAAAGTATGTTAATCAGTTATTTTGATTTTCCACTAAAACACACAAATCTGAATATCTATTCTCAGGAAAACTGTGCTAAAAAAAGTCATGAAGTAACAAATCTTTCCTTGATGCCAAGCAGGAATGAAATATAAAAATGAAAAAAATATGAAGAACCTAAGTGTGACATGTCATTTTCCAATATGATACATTACAGCTTACTTCTCTCTTCTGTCACCTACCTGCTGTTGCTCCTTATCATCAGCTTTTATAGCTAGTATCAAGCTTCTAACAAATGTCTGAAGTTTAAAGTATTTTTGCTTTTGAATCTCTAGCTCGTTTTCAATGAATCTGACTTCTTCATTCTGAAGGACAAAACATCAAACAATACAATTACTCTATGCAAACCTAGGACTATACATGTTTGAGGCACAATACATTTTTAAAAGCAGTCAAATGAGAAGGACAATAAAGAGGATAAAATTTTAGCATGAAGGAATATAAAGCACAGAAGGAAATTATCCTATTACACAAAGGCTCCTTTTTAAGCAAATCAACAGAACACAATCTGCAAGGTCAAAAATCCAATCAAATAAATTCCAGTAAGAGAAAAATCAAGAAACAGTTCCCTTCTTGGAAAGACTCCTCCTATATTAAACCTAATTAGCATTTGGATTAGGATTAAGAATAGACAGAGGCCAATTAACTCCAAATAAAGAACATAGCAGATGCAGTAATGCTGAATGTACCATTAACAAAGTCAAATACTAAGAACTAGAAAGGTTATTATTTTGTACCAAGGAGGGACTGAAATTTTTACTAAGATTGTCTTAAGTAGTTTGCTGAGCACTCCCACCTTTAGGTGTCTGTTATTCAGAAAATATCTCCAAATGTACCACTGTGTACCACTGATTTAAAACCTAGTTTCTCTTCACTACATTTGCTAGTTGTGTAGAAAAATAATAATAGACTAGGTTTGGGGAAGATTTTAGTGCCAGGTCTACTGATAATTGTGCAAACTTGTGCAGGTCAATTAACCTGTAACTCTATTTACTCAACAGTAGAATGGATGTAATGCTAGTAATCTTTGGCAAGTCTAGTTTCAGGGTCATAAGGCACAAATAAGTAATGGCCACAAAATTGCTCTGAACAGATTTACCGTTTAAGCTAAAGCAGTCAAGGAAGTGTGGTGTTGGCAAAAGGGTAGACATATAGATCAATGGAACAGAACAGGGAGTCCAGAATATATATGTATTTTTTTTCAGTTGAGTTTTGATGAAAGTTTAAAGGTAATTCAATGGACAAAGAAAGGATAATCTTTTAAAAAAACAGTGGTTGATACCCCCCAAAAAAGATTATCAACCCCTACTTCACATCAGATACAAAGTTTAATAAGAAATGGTCATAGACTTAAATGTGAAACCTAAAACTATAAAACTTCTAGTGGAAAACAGAGGAAAAAAAATCTTTGTCCTTGGGTTAGGCAAAGATTTCTCAATAGGACACAAGAAACATGAAACTTAAAAAAAAGACTTCATTAAAAAAAAAACCCACAATACTGTTTAGCACGGGGAACTGCATTCCGTATTGTGTAGTAACCTATAATGAAAAAGAAAATGAAAAGGAATATATGTATGTATATGTATGACTGAAACATTATGCTGTACACCAGAAATTGACACAACATTGTAAACTGACTATACTTCAATGAAACAAAAAGGGAAAAAAAACTCACAATCTTTGCTTTTCCAAAGACACTGCTGAGAAAATAAAAATAATAGCTACATATTAGGAGAAAAAAGTTATAAATCACATATCTGATAAAGAGCACTTACAGCACAAACATAGGACCAGCGAGAGAATAAAAAGCAGGCAAAATATTTGAACATACACTTCATCAAAAAAGATATGTGAATGATCAATAAATATGTGAAAAATGCTTAATTTTTTTTTGTGATTAAGGGAATGCAAGTTAAAATCACAATGAGATACTACCACCAACATACTACAATGGCTAATGTTAAAGAGACTGACAACAGCAAGTACTGATGAGAATGCAGAGCAATTAGAAGTCTCATCCATTGCTGGTGGGAATGTAAAGCAGTACAGTCACTTTGGAAAATGTTTTGGCAGTTTCTTGTAAAATTAAACATACTCTTTCTTACCATCTGACTCGGCAGGCAATTCTACTCTTAAGTATTTACCCATGGGAAATGAAAACACATGCCTACAAAAAGACATACATGAATATTCATAGCAGCTTTATTCATAATAGCCCCAAACTAGAAACAACACGTGTTCACCAGCAGATGAATAAACAAACTGTGGTCATGGTTACACAACTGTCTCCACTTGTCAAAACCCTAACTATATGAATTTTATTGTATGTAAATTATATAACATAAAACCTGATTAAAAATTATTAGCCAGCTTTAAAATAATAATTGCTAAAATAAGCTATGCCAAAAATAAGCTATGAGTATTTTCTGCAGCTGGCGAACTTGTCTCAAAGAGCACAGCAAGACCTTTACAGTATTAGTTTAAAAAGCTGCGCAAACGACATTAAAATTAGTCAATTCTGTGGGCATTCTTGTTTCAACTGAGAGGACACAGTTGTATTAATCACACTCAATCTATGACTATGTTTACTGCATCAATTAGTTTATCAGCTCAGTTTAGAACTTATTTTACCTAATAAAACTGCTTCCTTTTCAGACCATTTAATAGCAAGTGAATGATCTGCAAATGATGATTCAAGCTAAATTCCTTATCTAAAGGCACTCTTAACAGCAGTCTAAGTTACAAGTAAGCATTATAATAAAAGTCCACATGATCCTGCCATAATACATTTAACTAATTCTAAACTTTTGGGTTTTTTTTAGTATTCATTGTAACAGCGACAGTGTTAGTAAAGTGCTGACCAGGAAGTGTTTTTGAATACACGAGATATCTATCATCATTACCATACTGTCTCATTTGAATGCACAGTCCTTTTGATCTGCACTCACAGTCCATTAGAAAATATTTTAAAAATATTAATTCACATTTACAAAAGTCATGAAGCATCTTTTGGTATGCAGATCTCTAATTTCGCATGCAAATAGTCCTCCTCCTCAGTATTCATGCAATGTTTGAGAAACATAAACAGCTTTAAGATAATTTAATATTGCAGACATTTTCTTCTTGGAGCTGCTTTCTGCAAGCCTATTAAACACTTCCTAGATTACAGGCAGTAATTTATGTTCTTTTGAGATTTTCCTGAGCAAATGGAGCCTTTGTGAGAGGAACTAGTAAGATAACATCAGTCACTGAATTTCACAAAACAAGACCTAGCTCATTTTTCTTGTTAAAATCTTCTGTAAATTACCACTAAGCTTTGTCAATTCTTTTCCAAGGTGACTGCAGGAAGCACTCAAGGCTTCTTGTGGACGGAGGCTTTGATCTCTGAGCAGGCTATTAATGGCTGCCAAACTTGAGGTGTTATTTTACCATAGAGCTACTCATGCCTCAGGAACTGAGCTCACCAACTTCTCTCATAAGCATTTGGGGTTAGTTAGAACTCCTAGCAGTCTGGATTTCTAGCAAATATCTTAATCAGAAACTGCACTATGACCAAACTGAATATTGATAGTTGCATAGTAGTAATAATCAAATGTACATAGAAAACCTTTCATTTTGCTACAATGAATCCCAAGAATGAGAGACTGCCTAATTTAGTGTGGGGGAAAAAGGTCATAATGAGCCAGCTTCAGATCTTAATTCATTTTATGTAAATAAGCATAATAATATTAAAAGTATTTCCAAGGATAAATTAATTATTTTTTCACTTACTTAGGAACTAGTTACTGGACACCTATATCCTAGGCACTAGACCAGGTAACATGTACATGAAAAAGTATCTGCTTTCAAGAAGCTTGTGGTGAATACACTCGAGGAACCAACAAAGTGATTTTGATCCCAATTCAAGGAACACTAGCATGTGTACGCAAATAGAATACAACAATGTTCTTTGAAGGAAGATTAAATTTCCAAACTGGTAAGGCTCTTTTTCAATGAACATGCTGAAATCAGCAATGAGAACTGCTATATGAGATTTTGCTTACTTTTACTTTAGAATTAAGGTAACAAATTCACAGATGAAGTGAACTGGAATATTTTAAATAATGATTATAAAATGATAGGTTTTCTCTATAGGTGCTAATTTTTGAAAGTTAAAGAAAAGTTTATGTAGGATGGTGATGTGTCATAAAAGATATCCCTCATAGGGTAGTGAAGGACCCCTTGTTCCCACAGCATTTACCACAATGGAGAACACCAGATTGTTAAATGTCCATTAGAGCTCAATGAAAATGTTAATTAACATTTCTGAACTGAACATTCCAGCCTGCTCTGGTCTTCAGTTTCAAACCTTCTCAAACTGAGCTGGCACCCTAGAGGGGAAAGGTCCTGGAAAGAATCCTCTGAGTCCTGGGCCCAGCCCTATCTGACCTGTTTGAGAGTACTAAGTGGAGCACACTTAACAGCTGTGCAATCCAGTCATCTCGTCTGTAGTTTCCATAGCCTGTGCCAAGTGGCGGCGTGCAGAGCCATTTTAATCCTGAACTGGGCATTTAGAAATATTATATGACCATGTAGGAGAGATTAGAATGATCTCTTGTACTTCAGACCAACAACTTTATGATTTTATTAGCTGAAAATACAGTTTTAATGCCGGATTATATTGTGCTCTTTGACCACTTAACAAAAGCATTTCAAAAGCTAATTTCCTTCTGTGTTTACAATGCTCAATATTTTAAAGTCTGACATGTTATGAACATTTGGAAAACAGAATCTGTTGACTGACAGAACTTTCAATTATAGTAAAACTGAAAAGATTTTTGAGAAAATGACAGCTGTTGTCTTTTCTGATTAAATGTCTTTTCTGTTAACACCTTACTAGTCTCTGAACACTTATGATATTCCAAAAACTTTTGTGTATGAAAGGAATGACTGTGTGGACAAAATTCCAGAAGGCCCCAAAGTTACCTACTAAGATAGGATACTGATTAACAAAGGGACAACAATTACACCTCTATCCAGAAAACATATTGACATATAGACTGATGGCTTCTGTCAATTTAATAAAAACAAAATTATGTATGGCACACTGTCAAAGTAAGCCTTTCAGTTTAGTAACAAGTGACATTAAGAAAAGGTCATCTCCATTCATATTCATTCAGTATTTACTTTGGGGATTGTTTTTAAACTTCTAAAACAGGTATATTATTATAATGAACAAAGGTCTTTAGAAATTGAAATTCAAGATAAAATCAGCAAGGGACACTAGAAAAAAATACCTCTTTATCATCATTTAAAAATGAACATTGGCTATTAAAAAAGCATTATCATTTATTTCACATTAACCATCACTATGGCTTATCTTGCCATACACTATCAATAGTTAACTCCTGCTCAGGAAACTCTACTTAAAATCATAACCACTAAACCAGCCAACATCAATTAAAATGTGTGTCACCCTGATTGATATCCACGTGACTGAGAGAGTCAATGGAAAGCCCCAGGGTGCTTAACTTATCAAAAAAAGAGTGAAATAAACCAGTACATAGGTATTGTAAAAGTCTACCCCCTTTAATACCTTCTTTTAAAAAATTCAGAATCTGAAATTACTTTTACCTTATAATCCAAGAAAGAGTTCACTTGCTCTGCTTCAGAATTACTTATCATGTCACTTTCTTCATCATCAACAATTTCTATTTTCTGTAACACAAGTAGAGAAGTTTTCATAAATATATATCTGATCATCATCATTACACTCAATAATGTATAAAGCATATATACATTCAATGTTCAGTTTTAGTGACGGGGTTATCTAATATAGATTATCCATAATAAGCTCTTAACTAATTGGTTCCTCAGCATTACACTCAGTATGTGTCTAAGCCACCACCACCTATTTTTTTTTTTTTTTGGATTCTACCACTTTATTTAGATAAGAAGTCACAAGCCACAAGACTTTAAAGTGCATGAAATTCACTGGCAATAAAGCTGCACATATGCCAGCCTCCTCAACCCACTGCTGATCCCCACCACCTTGCTCCAATCCATCATTACATATCTGAGGGGGAAGGGGTTGAGACCCATCATTTAAAGGTGAGGAATACCTCCCTCTATCTTTAATTGATGACTGCTCAGTAAATAGAAAATTACTGTAATACTATTTAAAATAGGAAAAAAAAATTTTCACAATATCCCTGAAAAAACAAGCATTTACTTAACTCTGCTTAAATAGTGCCCTCCAGGAACAGGGAACTTGCTTCCTGTAAGAATGGTCTATTTAATGATAAACTTAATTGGTTGGAAGGGCTTTCTTTCTTAAGTCTCCGTGTATCTCTTTGCAACTTCTAATGTAAAATGTCAACCTATGGCATGCATTGCAAAGTCAAATACAATTCTTAAAAAAAATTCACTTATTTACTGCACTCCATTAGCTAGACAATTAAAAGCAGACATTTATAACGTAATGGTGACAAAGCAAGGTGATTTGTTTCCTTTACTGGACAATGAGAAAGTGGAGAGAGAGAGTGAGAAAGAGGAGAGAGAGCGAGCGAGAACAAGAGACACACTATACTGCCCTTGGCTTTAGAATTAAGGTACAGCATAGATTGTACAGTATCTTGCACACAGTAGGTACTAGTTAAATACCTGTCAAAGGAATAAACAAAACAGCTTAGCACTGACAGCAATAATGACCAATAAGCTCCAACCATGGAGGCAAGGCAAGTTCTCTAATCATAGAATCTTTTTTTTTCCCTAAGTAAAACCAAAACCACAAGACAAAATCAGCTCTAAATTTTTCTTTTGCATATGAAAAACACAGTTAAGAAAAAACACTTTTAAACATTTAAACCCTGCCAACCCAAAAGAAAATTTTAAAAAGTGAAAAGCTAAGCTAGAGTTAGTCACTAGGCAGTCTTTTAAGAACAATCACATTAATAGAAACATGTCGTAGGCAGAATTTAAATCAGGTTTCCTACCCAGCAATATATATGGTGATTAAAAGTCACAAACAAACTTGGAATGATAGAATTTGATATATTGCCTATGAGGATACGATACCATAACAGGGTTTGTGACCTGCAGGCTTCTGAGTCAGGAGGACAGCTGCAATGAAATTGCTTTCTACCGCTGCCTGGAGATGAATCTAATGTTTTGTTTTCTACTATAATCACTATAAACTTGGGGCTTAATCATGTCGGCTCTCACCATAACTCAGATTTAATATGTTTTTTGATGTTGTTTTTTAGATTTTTTATTTGGATTGGTTCTGGGAAAAAAGAGCCAGGGAGGATAGCCCCAAGGGCCATAGTATAGATCTGTGCATATAAATAGGTCTTACGTGTCTTTGTGATTTGTCATTCATGAATAATTTGGGGCACTCAAAAGTTACAGACAGAGGAGATCAACCTTTCAAAGTTTGGAGTTTTGTCTCTGAAAATCAATTGTTCTTGAAAAATTAGGTGCCTAAGTGACTGTGAGTCATCCCATGCCATGACTTCATTCACTATCTTCAAATGTCTGCCACAGGGGAGATCCAATGCTGAGAAATTCAAGCTAAAAATGAGCATGCCTTTAGGGGAAAAGAGGTTCCAATTTGTAAATAATCATATATAATTTGTATAGTATAATTCAAATCTAGAGCAGAGGAGATTATTGCTTGCAATTTAAGAATATTAGCACAATTAATAACCATGAAAAATAAGTACTACCAGCTAGCTAATGAAAACACAACTCTGCTTCAAAATAGAAGCTTGTTTTCCTATATGCCCATTGAATTTAGTGTTAGAAGGGTCAAACATTAACTTACATCAGCACTGAGATCAGTAAAATGCAATCCTAAACTACATGCTATGTGTGGAAAACAGTGTTATATATTGTTGATGTCTAACAAAAAAAGAACAAAACTGTATTTTATGTACTCAACTTTTATTAAGAAGATGTGGCAGGATTATAGTGTCAGATAAATAATATTTATAATGGAAGCCAGGGTAAATCTTGAAGTTACAGACATTTTGTAACAGAAAAATCCATTATAGGGACCATTTTTAAAGGTTTCAATCAAGCACAAAACACTGATTCAAAAGTAAAAACAAAAGCACAATGACATTTGCCTTTATGTCTCACTTTTGATTAATATCACTTTGATTTCTGTATTACTTGGTGGAGTCAGAATATAAACAGAAACTGTTAAAACAGCTGCTTACAGAACATCTCTATATACCAATAGTGTTTACTTTTCACAAAACCTAGTTTAATCCACACCTTGGCTGTCTCTGCTTGCTATTCAGTTTCTTAATACTGCCTTTCCTCCATTACTGCAATTTTTAAGATGATTAGCAGAGTTCAACTTAACTAAAAAGGAGAAAACCTTCCAAACATAGATAGATATGGTCTGAACACAGAGAATTCAAGAGTCAGGAATCCTTGGATACAAGTCCTAGAACTAAGAAAGCCTTCCTCCATGATCTCAGCCTAAACTCTGTTTTAATTCTGCCATCTGTCAAATGAGAAGAAATCTGCTCTTTGCTAAATGTGTTGAAGCAAAATAACTTTTTATGTATAAAATGTCACATATGTAGTAGGCATTAGATTTTTATATTTGCAAGGCTCCTAAATAAAAAAAAAGTGAGGTACAAATGACATCACTTTAAATTTCATTTATTAAACCCTCAGAATATGTAATTTTATTGGTAACAGATCTGTTTTGGTTTGTGAAGTGGAGCAAGACTTTATTCTGACAACGCTAATATTGTCACCAACTGGAAACATATCCTTGGAATCCATCATGTAATGAGGAAAGAATTTCAAAGTGTACATACCACATTATCTGCGGATACTGCATGGTGGTCCTCCTCCTTATGAGCCCTTGCCTCATTTGGAACAACTTCACCAGACTCCTCTATAGAAACAAAGAAGGCTAGGATTTCATTTTTCATTCCTTAAAACTTTATTGAGAATGTTCTTTTCAAAATCACTTAAATAATTTCTCTATTGTAAAAAGACACAAATGGCAAATTCACTTCATATATGCCTTGTTGAGCAATTCTACTTCTAACAATGTATTCAGAGGAAATAAGTGTAATTGGGTTTGCACATAAGGATGAGTTTATAATTGAAACCCATGTGCTGTTTATAATTGAAAACAAAAACTGAAGCAACCTATGTGCTTAACAGTGGAGGCTTGGATAAATCATGTAAGACTTATCCTTACAATAAATACTATAAAGCCACTAAAAATGAAGTAGAAGAGTAACTGATGATAAAGAAAATATTAATGATCTATTGGAAAGTGAAAAAATGAAGATGACAAAATCTACTATGTAGGTATATACTGTAAGCTTGATTTTGTAAAAGAAAAAATAGTGTGCAAGTTCATGGAGAAAAAATGAAGACTGACACTATTTATACCAAAACATTACCATTATTATTTCTGAATGGAATTACAAGCAACTTTTATTATTCTTCATTTTGTCTAATTTTTACTTCCTTTGATAATTCTTATTTTTTCCATTTGCTTGTTTATATTTAAATGTTTTCCAAAGTAAACATGTATTGCTCATTGTAATAAGAAAAAAGAGATAAAATAATGTTCAAATACATGATATAAACCTATATAAGTTTTACAAATATAGTACATTTCCAATTTTGTAAGAAGGCATGTGTATATGAGTGCACACACATGTACATACACATAAACACCATTATATATGCAAAGAGAAAACACTGGCATAAATATTCTCCTGCTCCCATTTTAAGAAAGGATATCACTGAAGTGTAGAATTATTTCTAATTTTTTCCATAGTATTTTCCACTATTTTCTAGAATAATCATGTATTCCTTTTACAATCAAAATTCAGTATTCTGATACTGTAGGGGGAGAGGCCAAGATGGCAAAATAGGAAGACTCTGAGCTCACCTTCTCCATGGGCACACCAAAATTGCAACTATTTACAGAGCAATTATCCATGAGAGCAACTTGAAGACTAGCAGAAAAGATTTTCTACTGCTGGAGATACAAGGAAGGAACCATAAGAAGATGGGTAGGAGGAGTGAAGACACAGTATAGTCAAGACTCATGGTCCCAGGGAAGTCAACCCACAAACAGAAGGATAACTACAGTTGCAGTTTTCCCAGGGAGTAAGGGGTCTGAGCCCCACATCAGGCTCCACAGTCTGGGGGGTCCTTCACCACGAAGATGAGCTCCAAGAATGTTTGGTTTTGAAGGCCATCAGGGCTTACTTTCCAGACAGCCAGCGTGCTGTGGGGAAAAGGCTGTATTCTTAAAGGTCATACAGAAAATCTCACACCCCTCAAGACCCAAGGCAGAAGCAGTAATTTGAAAGGAGACTAGGTCAGACACACTCGCTGATCTTTAAGAGCCTCCTGGAGAGGTAGGAGACAGTTAAATTCACCTTGGAGCATAGGCACTGGCAGTAGCCATTTTGGGGAGCTCATCCCAGCATAAGGACATTGGTACTGGTAAACACTATTTTTGGATTCCTCTCTCCAGCTTATTAATGCAAGGACCCACCTCGCCTACTAGCTGATTGGCACCAGTTCTGATATACTCCAGGCTACACAGATAGCTGGGTAGGGACACGGACCTACCCAACAGCAGGATGGCTGCTGTAGGAACTCTTGAGCTCCCAGCCACCCAGAGAACTGACTCTGCCAACTAAAGGGCCCAGGACGTGGTTATGCTCACCAGTGGGCTGGCACTAGCCCTGGACTCAAACTCACACAGCACAGGGTAGTACCAGCCCTGGGATCCCCTGAGCCCTGGCTCTGCCCACATGTGGGCTGATACTAACTCTGGAAACCCCCAGAGCCCTCCATCCAGAGATCCTGGGACAAGGCTCTGCCAAATAGTTGGCTGGAACTAGCCCTGACACTAGCTGGCCCTGGCACCACCTATCAGTGGGCAAACAACAGCCCCAAGACCTCTAGGCACTGCAATCACTACCAAGAACCCAGTACTAAGGCCCACTCGGGACCAGGCCTCACTGACAAATGGGTTGACATCAGCTCCAGAACCCCTTGGGCCATAGCCCCACCCACCAAAGGGTGCACACTAGCCCCTGGACCACCATAGCTCTGCAGCCAGCTGCATCGAAACACAACAGTCACCAGCAGGCAAGCACCAGCCCCAGAACTCCTTGGGTAAATGCTCTGCCCACCAGTGAGCTGACAACAATTCTGGAACCACAGGGCCCTACAGCTGGAGACCTCAAAAACCAGCTCTCCTTATTAGTGGGCTGGCACTAGGCCCAGAACTCAACCTCACCCATTAGTGGATGACCACCAGCCCTAGGACACCCCAGGTCCAGGCCCTAACTCCAGCAAGCCAGCACCATTTCCAGACACCTTGTGCCCCTCAGTCAGCCATGTCAGGATCTAGCAACATCCATCAGGGGGCCATCACCAGCTGTGGACATGGCATGTCAATGTCAAGAATTAGCCCTGCCTACCAGCAGGCCTACACTGGCTATGAGATCCCCAGACCCACAGTCAGCCACCTTAGTATCTAGCTTCAACTGCCAGTGGGACAGCACTAACCCTGGGATCCCCTAGAAATCCAAAGCCAATCACCTTGTAACCCAGCCCTGCCCACCAGTGGCCAGAAGCCACAGCACAAGATAGGATCTGGCCACCAAATGGACCAGAGGGCCAGTCACACCTACTAGCACATCCAGAGTAGTCAGCCTGCCACAAAAGAAAGACCAATGCAGCCCACACAGAGAGTGCCTGTAGAACATATAGCTTGGGTGACCACAAGTGAGTGCACTGCTGGGACCCATAGAACATTTCTAACATAAGGCTACTACTCCAAAACTGGGAAACAGAGCCAACCTACTAAATACATAGAAATAAAAACTGAATTAGACAAAATGAAATGACAGAGAAAGATTTTCCAAATGAAGGGAAAAGATAACTCAGAAGAACAAATGAAGTGGACATAAGTGGAGAAGTTAGTTTTTAACAAAGCATTAGAAGACATAAAGAAGACACAAACAGAGCTGAAGGATACAATCAGTGAAAAAATAAATACAATTGAAGGAATCAACAGTAGATCAGATGATACAGAGAAACAGATCAGCAAACTAGAAAACAAAGTAATGGAAATAATTGAAGCTGAAGAGAAAAAAAATTACAAAGAATGCAGACAGTTTGAAAGACCTCTGGGACAGCATCAAACATACTAACATTCACATTATAGGGGTCCCAGTGAGAGAAGAAAGAGAAAGAGGCAGAGAACATATCTGAAGACACAAAAGCTGAAAAAATCCCCCAACCTGGGAAAGGAAACAAGCATCCACACCCAAAAGCACAGAGTTTCAAACAGGATCAAAACAAAGAGGAACACACCAAGACACATTGTAATTAATATGGGAAAAATTAAAGCTAAAGAAAGAATGTCAAAAGCAGCAAGGTAAAATTAGCAAGTTAAATACAAGGGAGCTCCCATGAAACTATTAGCTTACTTTTAAGCAGAAACTCTGCAGCTCAAAAGGCAGTGGTACAATATGTTTATGACGATGAAAAGAAAAAATAAAAAAGCTAAGAATACTCTACTCACCAAGGCTTTCATTCAGATTTGAAGGAAGGAACAAAGGTTTTACAGACAAGCAAAAGCTAAAAGAGTTCATACCACTAAACCAGCTTTACAAGAAGTTTTAAAGGGACTTCTCCAAGTGAAAAAAAAGGCCACAACTAGAAACATGAATATTATAAAAGAAAAAAGCTCATTGGTAAAGGCAAATATACAGTAAAGGTAGTAGATCAACCACATACAAAGCTAGTAGGAAAATTAAAAGGCAAAAGTAGTAAAATCATCTATATCCACAGTAAGCATTTAAGGGATACAAAAAACAAATAGATGTAAAATATGATGTCAGGAACAGTAATCATGAGGAGAGAGGAGAGTGAAAATGCAGGGTTGTTAAAATGCATTTGGAATTAAGATACCAGCAACTGTAAATAATCACATATATATAGATTGCTGTATACAAACCTCATGGAAGCCACAAACCAAAAATCTATAATTGGTAGAAGCTATCAGTTACAAAATAAATTGTCACAGGTATGAAATGAAAGTGTGGGGAATATAGTCAATAATTATGTAATATCTTTGTATGATGACAGATTATAACTGTAATTATCATGGTTATCATTTTTAAAATGTATAGAAATATTGTATCACTATGTTTTACACCAGGAATTAATATAGTGTGGCAGGTCAATTATACTTCAGAAACAAATAAACCAACAAACTCATACAAAAAAAGATCAAATTTGTGGCTACCAGAAGCAGAGGGTGGGGGGAGGGGAGACTGGCTGAAGGTGGTCAAAGAGTTCAAACTGAGATAAATACATACTAGGGATATAATGCACAACATGATAAAGATAATTAACACTGCTGTGCATTATAAATGGAAATTGTTAAGAGAGTAAATCCTACAAGCTCTCATCACAAGGAAAAACTTTTTTTCTAGTTTTTTAATGTTGTTTCTATATGCGATGAGGGATTTTCACTAAACCTTTTGTGGTAATCATTTAATGATGTAGGTAAGTTGAATTATCATGTTGTACGCCTTAAACTTATACTGTGCTATGTCAATTATATCTCAACAAAACTGGGAAAAGAAGTTAGCATACTGTTAATATGAATGAATATTCAATACGTGGCTGTCATATTAAATAGCAATAAAACAGCAATGAACTTTTTAAAAATCTCAATATTTAAAAAATGATAACAGAAAAAATAAAAGAAAAAATTAATTCAGAGAAATCAGTGTACTAAAAAGCTCTCTGTGCTGAGCAGGGGAAGTGGCTAATTTATAGCATAGCTGTCTATAAGGTAATCCTCTGTCTTAGATTCCCCCACCTCTACCCCTTAGAAAAACAGGGCACTAATGTTTGTGCCTTTTCTTTCTGTACAACCATGCCATGAAGGTTATTTGAATAAATACTAGTAGAAGTCCTCAGTCCCTTGGTAAAGGACATTTTATTTAACCACAGAAAGCAGAACAAAAAGAGTCATCAGTTCCCCTAAAACTTTTCTGAGTCCATTCCTTCCCATGGAAAGGTGCTCTGTATGAGCATGGGGGATGATTAGGAGGAAAGCATTATAGATCCAGAACTCACATATGAGTACATTGTGAATTAAAGATATCCAAGGAAACATTACCAGAGTTTAATTCAAAGTCCATTATAAATTCAATTCAAATTTTTAATATAAAAGAGTAGTTCCTAGATAAAGGATAGAAGAAACTTATTTTTAATTGAAGTACAATTATGAT
Organism: Camelus ferus; assembly: GCF_009834535.1. NCBI lineage: Eukaryota > Metazoa > Chordata > Mammalia > Artiodactyla > Camelidae > Camelus > Camelus ferus. The sequence continues at coordinate 54,344,860 of NC_045732.1, forward strand.
ATGTCTTTCTCTGGTGTACGGCACAATATCCCAGTCATGCATATACATACATATATTCATTTTCATTTTTTCTATTAAAGGTTATTACAAGATATTGAACATAGTTCCCTGTGCAATATAAAAAATCCTTTTTTAAAATCTATTTTTATATATAGTGGCTAACATTTGTAAATCTCAAACTTCCAAATTTATCCCCTCCTACCCTGTTTCCCTGGTAATCATAAGATTGTTTACTAAGTCTATGAGTCTGTTTCTGTTTTGTAGATGAGTTCATAGTGTCCCCCCTTTTTTTTTAGATACCACATATGAGTGATATCATATGGTATTTTTCTTTCTCTTTCTGGCTTACTTCGCTTAGAATGACAATCTCTATATCCATCCATGTTGCTGCAAATGGCATTATTTTATTCTTTTTTATGGCCAAGTAGTATTCCATTGTATAAATGTACCACATCTTCTTTATCCAGTCATCTGTCGATGGACATTTAGGTTGCTTCCATGTCCTGGCTATTGTGTATAATGCTGCTATGAACATTGGGGTGCATGTATCTTTTAAACTTAAGAGTTCCCTCTGGATATATGCTCAGGAATGGGCTTGCTGGATCATATGGTAAGTGTATTTTCAGTTTTTTGAGAAATCTCCATACTATTTTCCATAATGGCTGCACCAACCTACATTCCCACCAACAGTGTAGGAGGGTTCCCTTTTCTCCACACCTTCTCTAGCATTTATCATTCTTGGACTTTTGAATGATGGCCATTCTGACTGGTGGGAGGTGATACCTCATTGTAGTTTTGATTTGCATTTCTCTGATAATTAGTGATATTGAACGTTTTTTCATGTGCCTATTGACTATTTTTATGTCTTCCTTGGAGAAATGCTTGTTTAGGTTTTCTGCCCATTTTTGGATTGGGTTTTTTTTTGTTGTTATTAAGTTGTCTGAGCTGTTTGTATATTCTGGAAATTAAGCCTTTGTCAGTAGCATCATTTACAAATATTTTCTCACATTCCATAGGTTGTCATTTTGTTTTGCTTATGGTTTCCTTTGTTGTGCAAAACGATCCTAAGATTTATATGGAATCACAAAAGACCATGAATTACCAAAGCAATATTGAAGACAAAGAACAAAGGTGGAGGAATAACCTTCCCAGACTTCAGACAATTTTACAGAGCTACAGTAATCAAAACAGCATGTTATCGGCATAAAAACAGACATATGGATCAATGGAACAGAATAGAGAACCCAGAAATAAATCCACAGACCTATGGCCAATTAATCTTTGACAAAGGAGGCAAAAATATACAACGGAGAAAAGACAATCTCTTCAGCAAGTGGTGCTGGGAAAACTGGATAGCAGCATGTAAATCAATGAAGCTAGAACACTCCCTCACTCCATACACAAAAATAAACTCAAAATGGCTTAAAGACTTAAATATAAAATGAGACACAATAAATCTCCTAGAAGAAAACATAGGAAAAACATTCTGTGACATAAACCTTAGCAACGTTCTCCTAGAGCAGTCTACATGGGCAATGGAAGTGAGAGCAAAAATAAACAAAAGGGATCTAATTAAACTCATAAGCTTTTGCACAGCAAAGGAAACTTTATTGATTATTTGGACATTCCAAATCATGGCATTTCAAGTCCTATGTAATCAGCAATTAAATGAAATAAAGGAAGGAAAAACTGTCATCAGATTTAGTTGCCAAGTTGGTATTAGTACTGATGCCCTCAGAATAGGAGTTATATTGATAATCAACAAGATCATTACTAAGATATCATTCTTTATATCTCACTTGCTCATAACTTGATACACAGTTCTGTTTTACCAGCAACATATTCATGAATCATTTGGTTATTTTATAATATGCATAGAAAAACTGTTTTGAGGATTTCTAAAACAGCACAGGGAACTATATTCAATATCCTGTAATAATCTATAATGGAAAAGAAGTGAAAAAAATTATATACTTTGCTGTACACCTGAAACTAACACAATATTGTAAATCAACTATACTTCAATTTAAAAAAAGGTAAGAAATGACACAGTTGAATAAGGCACGTTTTCTTTTGCTTATACATAGCTTCCAGATTAGTGAAAGTTTGAAAGCTAAATATTGTCACTGTGTCTGGTTATTCATCAAGAAAAGCAGCTCTGCTAATTGGAAAATAAACAAATAAGTAGAATTAATAAGCAGTGAAAACTCTAGAGGACACTCTATGTGGTGGCCATATACTCACACTAAGTAACTGCAGGCAGAATTATCTTTCATATGCATACCCATATATACAACGGATACAACTGAAAAAAGGCTTTGTTATAAAATTTACCATTATAAAAGTTTGCTTCTCAGGATAGTATAAATCTTTAAAGTTGCTCAACCATAAATATATTTTGGTAGACACAAAACTTGACATTAAGGAGCTGAGTCATCCATTACTTTTGCTAGAGTTTGCAGTTGGGTGGGGGGTGAATCCAGGGAGCTTTTTCTTTATCAATCCCAACCACATCTCCTTTCACTTCACATTCACACATGGAAAGGAAAAAGGAATGGGAGAAGCAAAAGAGGGAGGTAGAAGGTAGAAATTAGAGGTAAGTCAGAAGCTCTGTATCAGGGGAGCACCTACTCTCTCAGAAGCAAAAGAAGGGAATTGAACTGCTGAAAGGTCAACAGCACTTTTTCATGACTGGCTAGCTCTGCCTTTTACTGAGTTTAAAAAAATCCTTGTTTTTGCTTGTAGGGTTTTTTCCTAGAATATTTTAAAGTGGTTTTAATTGATTTTTAACATGTAAACTGTGAACCCTGATTTAAAGACATTTTTTTTCTTAGACATTTAGAAGACTCTAAACATACTGGATCGACAGCTGTATTATAAAGGACCCTGAGTTTCATGTTGTTAGTTTTTTGAAATAGTATGGGAAGCTACTCTGATTATCCTGTCTCTATATTTCTAAGATGTAATTAATGGAAATCTCAAAGTAAACATACATTCAACTACATTCTCATAACTGGAGGAGAATATTGTTAGCCTATTTTAAAGGTATGATATTAGTCTAGTTCAGATGATACAATTCAGTTGTCACAAAAGGCTCACACAGTTAAATCAATCATATTAGTACTCTCCATCAGCAAAATGAGGATGAAAACAGGACAGAACTAGTAGAAAACCATACAGAAAAAAACTCTTTTAAATATCTGAAAATTCTTTTATGCTTTTCTCTTGCAATTTCTGATGAGAATGAAAAGGTTACCATGCAGCTGTGAAAAATAAGGCACCGAGAGGAATTCTAGGCAATCTCACTTCCCATCAAGGGTTTTTTGATTCATGCATTAAATTCTCTCTCTTTTTTCTCATTAGGTCTTGATTACTATCCCAGCTGTCTAGAGAGTGTGCTATTAAATGGCAAAGGATGCCAGTGTAGGAGCAGTGGTCCATTAGAAACCTTAAAATTAACTCACTTTTTTCCATTAACTACTTATTTTTTAAAATTCCCTTTTAGGTAGGGAAGTGGGAGTTGGGTAATGAAACTCCCTTAGGGGCTTATGTAATTTCCTTTTATCAGAATACTTCCTCACAGATCTCCCACCTACTCATAGAAACACACAAATCCCTACTTCTCCACTATCCCTCAAATAGCTGTCAGACATCATTGTCTAAGTATCTACTCATGAAATCACTGAAAATATTCAAGTATTCTCAGGCACATGCAATTTTGTAAAGACTAATAAAATATAAAAATGGTTTAATGAACCAACTAGATTAGAAATATAAATGGCTTGAAAATGATGCAATAGCCTTCCCTTTTTGTCCTGCATCACAGTTTTCCTGTACACCAAATTCTGTTAAAATCTTCATCACTATAAAATGTTTGTAAAAAGACACACACACACACAGAGAAAACTTGAATATTCATACAACTCTTCAAATACTTGCTCTTAAAATACATGGTCCTCTCAACACTAACAACTTTTATATCCCTTTCATTACTCAACCTACTGCAATCTGCTTGCCTGCCCTCCCCATGCAGTTGACTTTTCAAAAAATTCCTTAAGCACCCAATTCAGTGGCTTCTCATTCTTTTTAAACTTTTATTTTTCCCACTTTATTTAAGTATAATTGGCATACAAAAGCTGCACATAATTAATGTATACAATTTGGTGAGTTTGAACATAGATTTGTGTTACCATCACCATACTCCAGGTAATAAACATATCTATCACCTCAAAAAGTTTCCTTGTGTCCCTTTTTTGTGTTATAAACACTTAACATGATTTATCCTCTTAAGTTTTCAAGTATATAATTTCTTATTACTAACTATAGGCCTATGGGCACTCAGCTGTTCAGCAGTTCTTTGGAACTTACTCCTCTTGTGTAACTATAACTTTATATCCATTGAACAACAATTCCTCATATCCCTCTCCCTTCACTCCCTCCTACCATCATTCTGTTGTCCACTTATATACCTTTGGCCATTTTAGATGCCTTATATAAGAGGGATTTCTATTCAAACTCTGTAAGATCATTGAGATAATAACCCCCTTTCTTCTGAAATCTCTTTCTTTCCTTGGTTTTAGTAGTAACATACTATCCTGATTCTCCTGTACCTGAATGTTCTTTCAGTGGCTCCCTTTTCTCTTCCAGTCCCTAAATCTGGATATTTCTAAGCACACTGTCTTTATCCATCTTCCTCTCTTGTTTTCCATTTTATCACTTAACTAATATTCTATTTCTAAGGCTAGACATTTTCTTCAGCCTCAATTTGGGCGATTCCAACATTTCTTCTCATGTCTTAACCTTTCTTCTGAGCTCCAGACTCATATTATCCAAGGGTCTGCTGGACAGCTCCACATGGACGTCCTGCTATCATCTAAAACTCAGCACATGAAAAACTGAATTCATCTTCCCACATTATACTGTCCATTTAATGCAGTACCAATAAAAATTTTAAATGAATTTTGAGGGGATTGGGTAAAGATACGACTACGAAATTCTAAAGTTCACCTGGAAGTATCAGTGTGCTGCAAGAGCTAACCAAGAATGAGAGCCCTGACAGATCTTCAGATATTTTATAAGACTGCAGTTACAAATAATCAAATCAATGTAACATAATAGGAAATCCAGAATTTAATCCACATGTGTATGTATGCATACATGAATGTCTGTCTACCTGTCTACCTATCTATCTTTGATAAAAAGCTACACTTTAACTCACTGGAAAAATACTGGATTATTCAACAAGTAGTGTAGGGCATTTGGTTAACCATTTGGAAAAATAAAATTAGGTATTGTCTTCACACATCTTAAAGTAAAGCAAATTCTAGGTCGGATACAAATGAAAGTATAAGGATACAAGGAGCAAATATAGGGGTATGTTTACATAATTGTAGTACAAAGAAGAATTTTGTAATCATGACACTGAAGTTAGAAAAATATACCATTAAAAATTGGTATATCTGACAACATAAATATTACAAAGAAAAGTTCTGACATCAGGAAACTCCATAAGCAAATTTAAAAGGCAAAAATAAACTGGAACATATAGTGTGACTGTCCTGATCAATAAAATAAAAACAAACAAAATGGGCCAATAAAAATTCTATCACAGAGGCAGAAAAAAACCCTATATATTATATGACTCCATTTATGTGAGATGTCCAGAAAAGACATATTTATATAGTCAGAAAGCAAATCAGTGGTTGCCTGGGCTTGCGGGTGGGAGTGGGGATTGACTGAAAATGGGCTCAAGGAAATTTTTTGAAGTAATGAAAATATTCCAAAATTGGATTTTGGTGATGGTGATGGTTGTACAACTATATATAATTTACTAAAAAAGATCACTGAATTCAACATTAGCAATGGATGAATTTTATTCTATGTAAATTAAACCTCAATAAAAATGTTCATAAAAAAGTGACAGAAGAGGACTGTTTCTATGCTTGAAGTCAAATGAAAAAATACTTCTCATGGACAATTGGTATAATTACACATTATTATTTAATTATCATTTAGGGAAACACTGAGAAGTATTATAAAGATGATTCAGCCTAATTCCCTTATTTTGCAGATGAGATGACTAAAGCCTGTTGAATTAAATGCTTTGCCTGAAGTCACATAGTCAGCTAGAGGAAGATAGACTGGGATTTTAAAACTGTAAAATAGATAAACAAGATTACACTGTATAGCACAGGGAAATATATACAAGATCTTATGGTAGCTCACAGAGAAAAAAATGTGACAATGAATATATATATATATATATGTTCATGTATAACTGAAAAATTGTGCTCTACACTGGAATTTGACACATTGTAAAATGATTACAAATCAATAAAAAATGTTAAAAAAAAGAAGTCTAAGAACACAAGCTAATTAAAACTTGATGAAAATTCTTGCAAGTTAATGGGTTTTAGATATGAACCGAACTTCTGACGGACATTTTCTGTAACATTTTTAGAGGTTAAAAAAAGAAAGATCTAGGACTTGCACCCAGGTTGCCTGACTACTAGCCTGGTGTTTGTCACATTATACCATATTCTCTTTCATTACAATTCATTTAAAATGCTCTAACCTAAATGGACTAGAATTCCAATAAAATTAAGACAATCATGTACTATAATGTATGGATTGTTGTAATAGCCAACATTTCTAAGCATGGGAGATCACTATTGTGGTACACAAATTTTCATTTTTGTGGTGATGATGTGGGAGACTTTATTTGGGGGAATTAAAAATCAAAAAGATAAATTTTGGTAAGGGTATGGAAAAAAGGGGTACAGTCATTATGGAAAACAGTATGAAGTTTCCTCTAAATTAAAAAGAAATATTCCATATGGTCCAGCAGTCCTAGAGGACATTATGCTAACTGAGATAAGTCAGACACAGAAAGAAAAGTACTGCTTGATCTCACATATGTGGAATCAAAAAAAAAAAGTCAAATACATAGAAGCAGAGGGTAGAATGGTAGCTACCAGGGTCGGGAGGTAGGAGAAATGAGGAGATAATGGTCAAGGGTATAAAGTTGCAATTACATAGGATGAATACGTCTAGATAAGATGAGTATGGTTAGTAACATAGTGGAACCTTGAGCAACGTGGAGGTTAGGGGCACTGACCTCCCTGCACAGTTGAAAATCCAAATAAAACTTTTGACTCCTCCAAAACTTAACTTTTAATAGTCTACTGTAGACCAGAAGCTTTACCAGTATCATAAACAGTTAATTAACACATATTTTATCTTATATGTATATCTACTTATATCTTATGCATTCATGACATAACTAAATTTTCTTAATTTTTTGGTATTTCTAGGCTACATGGTTTGTCTGAAGTTTTTCAAATTGTTTCAAATCTCCAAAAAATTTTCCAGTGTATTTACTGAAAAAAATCGGAGTGTAAGTGAACCCATGCAGTTCAAACACATGTTGTTTAAAGGTCAACTGTGCTGTAATTTACATTGGAAATTTGCTTTGGGAGTAGATTTCAGGTGCTCTCACCACACACATACAAAAATGTAACTATGTGAGGAGATGACTATGTTAATCAGCTTGACCACTGTAATCATTTCACTATGTACATGAATACTTAAATATATCGTGCATTTTAAATATATCCAATTATTATGTTAAAGTAGGATTAAAATAAAAATGTGTCTTTCTTGTCAAATGTTTAACCAAATGTTTTGAGGACTTCAGATCTGAAGTACAGTAAGCTGAAAAGCAAGTAAAAATGCATCAAATTCACAAAAGATAAGATTAGGAGGTGCAGGGTATAAAATACCTTGAGAGCTTCCTTCAGACAAACAGATGGATACTTCATCATTTCTGTCATTATCTTCTCCTACTTCAGGACCAGCTTCCTCTCCTGGTGTGAGTGCAGACAAAGAACCAGATTCGGGCTGCTCAGAAAAATCAGCAGGGCCCCCTCTTGGAGGTGGAACTTCAATTCCCATTAAACGATATTTCCTTCTTCGATTCCCAATCCAAGTCTTTATAAGAGAGATACAAGAGGAAGCTTTGTTATCATAGAAAACTTAGCAGTTCTGGCCACTAAAACAATAAATGGATACTACATAAAATATGATTAAAAATAAATAGATGCCTAGAATAACAAAAACTTACTATTCAATAAGCTAAAATAAAAATAATTATGTTTTTATTCTAAAGTATCTTACTAGTAGAAATGATATTTATCTAAATATTCAGACTTTCAAGCAACATGCAGTCCATTGCAGAACACTTTGTTTTTGTTTTTATTTCTATTTCTGGAGAAAATAATCCACCAAGTATTTCAAAAGAAACATGAATCGGTTCTTTTCCTAAAGGGACTGGGCATGAAGCTCTTAACTATAGTTTATATCCTATTTCCAATCTTGCTCTTTGTATGTGAAAATGTGCCTTCTATTAACTTTGTTTGGCTCCATAATGGTGACCTGGGTATTTCAAGTATTCTAAAATTTCATTTTATTGGATTTAGAATTGAATTTCTAAAATTTTTTATATTAAAATAAATTTTGGGTCATAGGAAGTTGCAAAAATAGGTCTCCTTCACTCAGTTTCCTCCAATTTACATTTTAGACAATTATAGCACAATAACAGAAAGAGGAAATTGATATTGTACAGTATTTGTGTATACTTCCATGTTCGTTATCACTATTCTTCTCCTTCCCACCACCCTCAACCCCCAGCAACCACCAATCTGTTTTCCACCTCTATAATTTTGAGATTATATAAATGGAGTCATACAGCATGTGACTTCAAAAAATTTTTTTTATACTGGCTTTTTTCACTCAGCATAATTTCCTGGAGATTTATTCAGGTTACATGTATCAACAGTCCATTCTTTTATTGCTGAGTAGCAATACATGATACTTGTGTACCAATTTGTTTACATATTCTTTCAACATGTGTTTAACCCTTTACTTGCTGGAGGATACGTGAGTTGTTTCTTATTTTTGGCTATTACAGATAGCCAAAAAAACCTCTATGAACAGTCATGTACAGGTTTTTGTGCAGATGTAAGTCTTCATTTCTCTAGGATAAATGCCCCCAAATGCAATTGCTGGACCAAATGGTAATTGCATGTTTAATTTTAAAAGAAACTGTCAAATTGTATCCATAAAAGTTGTACCATTTTACATTCTTACCAGCAATGTAGGAGAGATCTAGTTTCTTGGCATTCTTGCCAGGACTTGGTATTATGAGTATTTTTATTTCTTTTTTTTCTTTATTTATTCTTATTGATGCATGTAGTAATAGATCATCAGGTTCTTAATGTGGTTTTCCCAATGGCTGGTGATTTTGAAAATCTTTTATGTACTTTTTGCCATCCATATATCCTCTTCAATGGAATGTCTATGTTTTTTGCCCGTTTTCTAATTGTGTGGGTATTTTTCCCTTTACTATTGAGTTTTGAGAGTTCTTTATATAATCTAGAAATGAGCTTTTGTCAGATATGTGGTTTTGCAAATATTTTCTCCCATTTTGTAGCAGATATGAGTTCTTGGTTAGATATATGGTTTGCAAATATTTTTCCCCCCGTCTGTAGCTTATATTTTCATCGTTCTGGTCTTTCACAGCACAAAGGTTTTTAATTTTGATGAAGTTCAAGCTAATGCTTTTTTTCTTTTATGGAATGTGCTTTTAGTACCATTTCTAAGAATTTTCACCAAGCTCTAGGTGAAGATTTTCTCCTATGTTATCTAAAATTTTATAGTTTTATTTTTTTAAATTTAAAACTCTGATACATTATGAATTCATTTTGTATAAGGTCTGAGATTTAGGTCAAGGTTCATTTATGTTTTCCTATAGATATCCAATTGTTCCAGCACCATTTCTTGAAAATACTTCTTCCACTGAATTGCTTGTGCACCTTTGTCAAAAATTGACTCATGGTTACCAAAGGGGGAAGGAGAAAAATTAGAAGTTTGAGATTAGCAGATATAAACTACTATATATAAAATATATAAACAACAAGGCCCTACTGTATAGCACAGGGAATTATATTCAATAGCTTGTACTAACCTATAATGAAAAAGAATATAACTCAATCACTATGCTGTATTCCAGAAACTAATACAGCATTACAAATCAACTATAGTTCAATAAAAAATTAACTAAGCTGGCCATACTTGTGAAGGGTTATTTCTGGGTTCTTTAGTCTGTTCCACTGATCTATATGTCTATCCCCCTGTCAACAGCACAGTCTTGATTACCATACCTATACAATAAGTCTTGAAATTGGATAGATGGATTTCTTCCACTTTTTTCCTTTTTTTTTTACATAGCTGTACTAGCATATTTCCTTTCCATATGAATTTTATAATTATCTTGTCTACATCAACTAATAAACTTTTATAGGAATTATGTTACACTTAAATATCAGTTTGGGGGGAATTTACATTTTTACTATGTTGGGTCTTCCAGTACATGAATACAAAATGCCTCTCCATTTATTTAGAAATTCTTTGATTTCTTTCATCAGTGTTTTATAGTTTTAAGCATACAAGTCCTGTACATGTTTTGTTAGAGTTATGCCTAAGTATTTGATTTTTTGAGTGATTGCAAATAATATTATACCTGAAATTTCAGTTTCATGTCATGCAATTTTCAAAAAGCTCATTTGTTATGATTAGAGTTTACAACCTTCATAGTTTTGTCATGTGGCTCTATAAAGTAGAATTGCCAAGCCAATCTGCAAGGTGGAAAAAGAATTTTTAAAACCTGTGTATTCTCTTTTAGTATAGAAAGTCATTCAATAGCATTTCATAATTTCAGAACTAAATTTGGTTATGGTACCTTTTTTGTATATTAAGCAGAATTTCTTCTATACAAGATCCACATAAATATGGAGTCACCTTTGATATTCTCTAATGTAAGTTAAAAATGAATAAAGTTAACTTTTACATGGTAAGATTTTAAAAAATGCAGCACAAAATCGAAGAACTATTCAGTTAGTCCAAGAAGACTAATTCTTTATAGTTACTGGGGAGCATTTTCTCTTCAAATTCAGGAAACGTAGTATTGATGTATTTAGCATTCAGTGCTAAATGTGAAACCTGAAACACATAGATTGTTTTGTGGACTCCCAAGTGAAAATTACCCAGTAGAAAAGAAAAATATTTATTGGTATTAATTTTACTAGCTTTGCTAATTTCACACATAGGAGAAATACTAATTTAAAGAGTATAGTTCCATTTCAATTTCCCATTATATGGTCTCATTGAGAATAAACTACTAAAATTGAGAAAAGGTAACGAACTGCAGCTTCTTACTGAAGCTCCATTAAGTTGTCATGTACTTTCTCTATTTCCTTTCTGTAATTATTGATGTTTATCAAATCCTGAATGCAGAAGCTTCTTTTTCATAATTTTAGCTATGGATGGTTGCAAAATGGTGGTGTGGGCAGAAGAAGGACAATATCAGTTTTCTTAGGATGTTTTCTGCTTTCTTTGAGTCAAAGGTTTGGGAAGAGAGAAGAAAACAGAAAGCAAACTAATTTCTATTTATCTCCAACTTCTTTTTCCACCTTTCTTGGGAGAAATGAATGATTATGGAATGTACAGCAATAAAAGTGAAAAAATATGTGATGTGAATATTGGGATTATATGATAATTTATTGCATACTAGGCCTGAAATAGTCCTTCTCTGGGTATTCCTCAAAACTGGAAGGCACCAGGAAAATGATTCTGCATGCAAATACAATGCTAATGGGTTTATTATATTTTCAAAGAATCATAGAAGACGAAAGTAATCTTAGAAGCCAACTAGTCTAAACTTTCATTTAATGTAAAAGTCCCTTCTTCAACATTCTAGGTGGATGGCTATTCGGTCTTTGCATGAAGACTTCAGGAATATGGAACATACGACATTGCAAGGTTCCCCAGTGCAGTTTTTAGATTGCTTTTTCAAATTGCGCTTCTTTAAACTGAATCAGTATCTTTGTCCTATTAATTCTAGGCATTGGTTCCAGCGTGAACTGGATTCACCTTATCCCGAATACCCTCTTGTACATGTCAGCTATCAATAACATAAAGAGTATTTATTTCTGTGTTTCAAATTAAACATCCATACTTTTGAAATATACAATTTTTCAACGATTTTATATGACCCATGATCAAGTTATTTTATCACTCTGGGCCTCAGATTCCTTATCTGAGGAAACTGAAAATTGAGAAAACTGGTTTCCAAATCTTTAGTCTCCTGGATGATCTTTGTTCCTGCAGAGTGCTCATAAATTTATAGACTAATACTGTATCTTTTCCACCAGGTCAACTATATATTGGCAGCACAAATATAGTGGCTATTAAATAGGAGTACTCTCAGGCCCCATAAGCTTCCAAGTACATTTATATTAAAGTAATAAAAAACAATATTCCAAACTGATGTTAGTTTAAACGCATATTATTATATATTTGTGTTCTGTGTAGGATATACACAGAGGGCAGACCTTTTTGTTAAACATTCATTCTTTCGTTCTGCAAATATTATTGAACATCAAGTATGCACTAAGCACTGTTCTAATGCTGATATATGCCTTCATGGAATTGAATTTATAATCTAGTAGAGATATAGACAATAAACAAATAGATAAGAAAAATATAAACTACAAAATTTGACCAAGGGGAAGAATCAGCTAGACTATTTAGCCACAGTGACACAGTGTAGTGAAATGAAATTATTTCCAAATTAACCTGTCATAAGAATTACTGTGGGAAAGGAAACATAGATTCTAAGGTCCTTCTCTGAAAATACTGATTTAATAAGTCTAAGATGGGGTGATCCGTATTTTTAAGAAGTATCCAAGGTAATTCTTATGATGAGGCATACACTGGTGAAGTGCAAATGGAAATAATGTTAGACTGGTAATAATGAGATCTGGCCTCTAATCACTGACTAGATATGTGACCTTGGGAAAGCCATTCTCCTATCTATCCCCATTTCTCTTTTTTCCCGCATTTTCTCTTAACGTAACAATTATGCTTCTTAAACATTTTTAGTGGTTTCCTTAGAGTTTGCAACAGTTACAACAAATTATATGAACATCTTCAAATAACCCCATAATGCTTCATGGATAGTGTGGGTACCTTATAACACAATATTCTCAATTCCCTTCTCCCACTCTTTTTTAGCACCTTTATTGTGGTATTATTCTTGTACAATAAACTACACATATTTCAGATGTACAGCTTGATGAATTTTGATAGATGTAGACACCAATGGAAACGTTACCTATCTTGATTGTGGTGGTGGTTTCACTGGTATATTCCCATTTCTCTTATATAAAGTAAGAGCATGAAATTCAATCTCAAGATGCCCACCAGCTTTAAGTCAATGTCTATGGCATATAATAGAGAGTTTACAATTATTTATTTTGCACACATATTGGGAGTGGAGGTTTATATTTAATGCAAAAGGCAAGGTTAAAACAGTATAAATGAAAAACATTCATCTATTTAAAGACATTTTAAATCTAGCCATGATCCTTAGAAAATAAACATAATCTAAAATGTTAAAACATACATCTGTTTTTCATGAAATTTACTTGTCTTTCAAAATGTATTTTAAACATTCAAACATGTGTTGTTTATACAGATATTTGACCACACAAGAGGTCGTTTTGACATATGTCCACTATAACCCAAACACAGATGGAAAGGGCAGGCATTAAACTGAACTGCAGAGAGATAGGGAAGGGAACTAACTTTTATTGAGGACTTATGGTGCTTTACACTTGTTATCCACATATATTATCTCAAAACAACCCTCTGTTATATTATGTCCCATTTACTGTGAACTGAAGCACAGAGACATTAAATAATTCAACCATGCTAAATTGCAAGTTCCTTAGGAGAGCTGTGATTTTTTTTCCATGGCACCTAGAAGAGTTCTGGTACATCACAGGTGTTCAGTTCACCTTTGATGAATGAATGAATCAAGAAATAATAGGCACTAACTTGGGAATGATAATCCAAGTTAAAGAAATATATGTATATAATAATACTCAACGAAGTGAAAGAAAAAATATGCCAAGTTTGTTTCCTAGACTTTTTAGAAGTATAAGCTATAACAAGGAAACAGGAATCTAAAATTTCCAAATTATACCACAAGTAAGGGCTAACTAACTAGACATCCTGAGGCAAAGCTCATTTTGGTGATCAACAACTAAAAGGTCTACTAGACTGTAAAACATCTACATAGTTTCTCCCAAAATCTCAGGAATATATTTATGTGATGAAATATTCTTATTTGGAGTTAATCTATTAAATATCACAGAAGAGGACTTCTTACAACACATCACCTTTTCACAGTTTCTTTCTGCTGTGGGCATGCTGCACTCTTAAAAATCACTAAAAACAAAAGGATAGTAAGCAGTTCCCTCTTCTTTCTTCTAGTAGAAATTTTAACTAGCCATCAGCAAGAAGAAAATGGTAATACTTCCTTTTTCTGTATGTTAGGACTTTCTATAGGGATAAAGGTTTCTGTACAGTATCAATGGCTTTGGTCAAATTTTTTTTGTTCATTTATAGAAGTTTTATTTATAATCATAAATACTGAAAACAATAAAGATGTCTCTCAACTGGTCAATGGATGAACCGTGGTACATTCCGAGTGGAATACCACTGAGCAATGAAAAGGTATGAACCATTAATCTAAACAATGTAGATGAATCTTAAATGAATATTACTAAGTGAACTAAGTGAGTCTATAAAGGCAACATACCATATGATTCCATTCATATGACATTCTGAAAAAGGCAAAACTATTGATGGAAAACAGATCAGAGATTGCCAAATGCTTGTGGAGAGGAAGGGAGTTAAAGAAGTGAAGCCTAGGAGATTTTATAGGGCTATGAAACTATTCTGTTTGATACTATAGTGATGAATAAACAAAACTAGGCATCTGTAAAAACTCATAGACATCCTTACAGCATTAAGAGTGAACTTTATAGGTGCAAATTTTAAAAAATCAATTATGAGACGTGGGGATCCCAGAAAGGAATCCAGACTGTGACAAAAGGATCCAATCTGTATTACAAATGTGTGACATAATGTCACTGAAGGGGATGGGCAGAAAGAAACTGACCTAAGTGACAGGAAATGAGAGTAGCCCGTAGGATTAAAGATGAAGGAAATGCATACAGTCACTGCACTCAAGTTGGCAAATTTTTCCTGTGGGGGTAATGTGTAAAAATTCTGAAATCGCTGTACCTGTGTATTGAGATTAAAAGATAAGTACATGGATGGCATATGGTAGGAGGCAGGTTTCTCACTATTGGAGTAGTAGTTTACAGATAAGCAAGAAGAAAAGTCTAGAATGATCCATGTGTTTATGGACTAGAGTTGGAGTCACCACTATCAACTCATGCATAGTTTAATATAAATACAGATACAGATTGGGTTGCCATAAGAAAATACCATAGCCTGAGTGGTTTAAACAGCAAACATTTATAACTAACAGCTCTAGAGCCTGGAAGTCCAAGGTCAAGGTTAAGTTATTAGTGAAGGCCCTTCTCCTGTTTCACAGAAAGCTGCCTTCTCACTGTATCTTCACATGGTATATAGGGTAAGTTCTGGTTCCTTCATCTCCTTATAGGGGACTTTGGCCATTTTTAACAACAATTATGCTTAAAACCTCTCGGTATCAAAGAGAGTCCTAGCTAGGAACCCTGTGGATATCTTATCTTTCATTTTGGGAGAGTATGTTTTTAGTAATAATCTGTCTTTCTCTAGTCTTTCCTGCAGGATTGGGTCTCAAGGAACCCCTATGACAGTCCACGGAGTCTGGAAGCTGCTGTCATGGCACATGGAGTTTATTAGTATCAGTGGCAGATTGAATACAAACAAAAATGAAAATCTCAGTAGAAAAGTTGGAAGATAAATTTGAGGACATCTTACTGAAAGTAAACCAGAAGAACAGTTTGAAAATGGAAATCTCAGGGTAATAGCTGTGCTCCAGGTGCAGACTAACCAATTCAGTTTGGAGCAGATCAGAAGATTCCAGGAAAAATGTTTTTAAAATGATAAAATTTTTGCATTACCAACGTGTATGAATTATTGAAAGGTTATATGTACAACTAGGGAAAGGTCTGAGGATAAATTAGCAGTAAATACCTAGAAAATTAAGTAAGCAAACACATAAAAATCAAAAACTTAGTAAATAATGAACTCCAAGGAGACAAAATCATGCTATGCAGAAAAGGACAAAAAATAATATTATACTTCATAATTGAACTGTATAAAGCATTTACCTAGTCGTAGTAATGTTAACACTGAATATGAAACTAACCAAAATTATGAAATAATTATACTGGGAGGATAAAAAGAGAAGAAGTATACATGTAGGTGAAAGGATGAATAAAGAGATCTTGAAAGAGTTTTTAAAAAAAATTCCTTGCATTACATACTCAAAACTCAATCAACAATTCCTAACACTGAAAAATCAAGAACTAGCAATATAAACAGATATGAGAGACAGTTAAGTGTTCCCCAATATCTGTCTTCTCCCTTTTACATAACAATAGAAAGTTCAGCTGGGCACATGGCTCCCCAGAACATAACTATATTTGCAGCTTCCCTTGTAGTTAGGTATGACCTTGTAACTAGTCTTTAACCAGTGGGCTGTAAGTGAATATGTCCTGTGGCAGTTTCTGAGAATCCCTTTTAAAAGATAAGGGTACACACTTTTTGCCCCTTCCTTCTCCCTATCTCTGCCATGCTGCTTAGAGCATAAGTGCTTTAATTTTGTACCTCGAGGACAAGGGTTACATAATATGGATGGCAGAATGAAAGGTGGAAGGCGCCAGAGTCTCTGAAGATTTCACAGGGCAGAAATGCCATGCCAGCTCTGGATGTGTACATAGAATTGAAGTATCTCGTTTAAGTCATTGTTATTTTGAGTCTTCCACAGACAAACCTAATTCTAATTAATACAGCACATTATTCATAGGTGCAGGTAAATACCAAAGGAATCATCCAAAAGAGTGGAAAGTAGTTGACTCCGGCTATCGGGAAATAGTAGGAGGAAAGGAGTAAGGAATGTTTGTTTTGTAGCAAGTTCTACAGAACTTGACTCCTTAAGCTATGTGCATGTATAACTTTGATTTTAAAAAATTTAAAAACAACAATGACAACAAAAACACATGCTTTGTCTTTCCCTACTCGTGGATTTAGCTTAGGCTCCTCATAACATGATTCCACTCTAATTCCTCTTCAGTCACTTGTGTTCTTTTGCCATTCCTTTTGCTAGACTCCAAAGTTCTTAGAAACAAGATAAGTGTCTAATGCATTTCTACTTCCCTGTTCTTATATATAACACATAGCATGCTGGGTAAATAAAGTATTCATTTGATTTCTCACCTGGATCCTAAAAAAAATTAAAAAGCAAGGCTCTGGACAGGACGGCATTTATTTTGAGAAGCGTATTAATTTTGAGAAGTATGCTCTATGACTTCTCCCTATACTTCTCCCTCTTTCTGCCTTTGTGTATGAGAAAATAATAAATATTTCTTCTTCTGTAAGAGTTCTGTGTTTTGCCACTTGTTCTTTAATAGTACTTCCCTCTTGATCTTCTGGACTGATCCTCCAGTGTGAGCCAAAGCCTACTCATACTTGCTCACAAGAGCCAACTATTAGCCTCTCTCCTGAACTCTGTATTGAATGAGTCATGGAATCAGCCATGACGGGAATGTTTATACCATGTAAATCAACAAATGCTATAAACTAGGGCTTTTTTTTTTCCCCTTAAAAAGCTAGTTGTTAAATACTCACCAACACAATACTGCCACTATCTAAATCTTTTTATAAACATCTTTCAAATGGAATGTAAACTTCAGTTCTCACGACTGATCAATATAATTTTTCAATCTATCATTCATTATGTAATGTGTGAGACATACAGTAGTCCCCCTTTAACTGAGTAAATATCTGAAACCAGGAATAGTATAGAACCCTATATATATTATTTTCTTCCTATGCATACATATCCATATTAAAGTTTAATTTATAAATTAGGTCCAGTAAGAGAATATCCAAATTGCCAGTATCACTACTCTTAAGCTTTGGGGCCACTATTAAATAAAATAAAGGTTACTTGAAAACAAGCACGGTAATACCATGACAGTCAATCTGATAAGCAAGATGGCTATTAAGTGACTAACTGGTGGGTAGCATATGTGGCAGGAATATGCTGGACAAAGGGATGATTCATGCCCTAGGTGGGACAGAGCAGGATGGTGCAAGATCTCATGCTACTCCAAACAGAGCTCAGTTTAAATCTTACAAATTGTTTATTTCTGGAACTTTCCATTTAATATTTTCAGACTGCAGTTGACTGCAGGTAACTGGAACTTCAAAAAGTGAAGCCACAGATAAGGAGGAAGTACTGTATTTCAGATCACCTCATGCAATTTTTTAAACAATGTCATTGAGATATATTTAACATACCATACACTCACTCATTTAATGTGTACAATGAAAAGGTATTTAATATATTCACAGAGTGGTGCAACAATTACCACTATCTAATTCCAGAACAGTTTCATCATGCCAAAAAGAAACCCTTTATCCATTAGAAGTTATTCCTCCCTACTCCCAGCCCCTAGCAACCGTTAATCTACTTTCTATCTCTATAGAAGTCCCTATTCTGGACATTTCATAAAAATAGAATTATAAAATATGTGGCCTTTTGTGACCGGTTTCTTTCACTTGGCGGAATGTTTTCAAGATTCACCTATTTTGTAGCATGTTTAGTATTTCATTCCTTTACGTGGCTTTATAATATTCTATTATATGCATATATCACATTTTGTTTACCTAGTCACTTGATAGACATTGATTTTTCCCCACTTTTTGGCTATTATGAATAATGCTGTTATGAACATCCACATATAAGGTTTTTTAAACATTTTTTATTGAATTATAGTTATTTTACAATGTTGTGTCAATTCCAGTGTAGAGCACAATTTTTCAGTTATACATGAACATACATATATGCATTGTCACATTTTTTTTTCGCTGTGAGCTACCACAAGATCTTGTATATATTTCTCTGTGCTATACAGTATACTCTTGTTTATCTATTTTACATATGCCTGTCAGTATCTACAAATTTTAATGGACATATTTTTCATTTCTTTTGAGTATATACCTAAAGGTGGAATTGCTGGCTCATATGATAACTCTAAGTTAAAAAGTTTGATGACTGTTTTCCAAAGTGGCTAAAATACTTTACATTTTCACCAGAATTGTATAATGGTTCCAATTTCTCATTTGCCTTTTTTATTATAGCCATCATAGTGGTGTTAAGAGGTATCTCATTGTGGTTTTGATTTCCATAATGACAAATGATGTTGATCATTTTTGTGTATTTATTGGTCATTTGTATATCTTCTTTGGATAGATGTCTATTCAAATCTATTGTCCATTTTTAAATTGCATTATTTGCCTTTTTTATTACTTAGATGTAAGATTTCTTTACATACTCCAGATACAGTTCCTTATCAGATATATGATTTGAACATATTTCCTTCCATTCTGTGAATTATCTTTTTCCCATTATTTTTGTTTAAAGAACCTCATACAAGTTTTTTTTTGTTTGTTTGTTTGTTTGTTTGTTTGTTTTTTTGCTGGATGAGCCAATATTTTTTCTTTTCCTTTTTTTTTTATTGAAGTATAGTCATTTTACAATGTTGTGTCAATTTCTGGTGTACACCATAATAGTTCAGTCAGACATATACATAAATAAATTCTTTTTCATATTCTTTTTCATTATTTGTTACTACAAGATACTGAGTATAGTTCCCTGTGTTTATGACACTCATCAACCACAATATGAAAATTATTGGAAATGTCTTACCCGAACTATTTCACAGTCCACATTTAATTCAGTTGCAACTGCTTCAATTTTCTCTCTACAAACAGAACCAAGGCTGGTCATACCATTGTCCCAGTACTTCTTAAGGGTGGCTAAATCTCGATCACTGAACTGAGTGCGGTCTTGTAGCTGTAAAACACATTTTTAAAAATTAGAATAATTAAAGGAAGAATATAATAGAGAGGATCATCAAAATGATATGTACTAGGTTACTTTCAACACATAATAGTAGCTAATTAATCTCACAATCCTTACTCTATGTTCCCTCGTTCTGAAATGGGTATTTTCCATGGTATTTACTTCTATGACATGAAAGTATGCTAAAATAAAATAAGCAAAAAAAAATTTAACTGATAGCAGTTAAGCAATGTTGATTTTAAATGGTTGTAATCACACAAATTATACATGTAATTATAGAAAATACAAATATATTTTTAAAAGAAAAGAATTTAAATCACCAATAATCCTAGAAATAACACTTGTTAATTCTAATGTATACTTTTAAACTTATTTTTATGATACATATAATCACATTCACACTACATATATTTAAAAAATAACAGGATCATGTCACTATGCTGCCTTTTGATAAGTTAATCAAGATTTGTCATACGTAGGTCTCCTACTAATGTTATGATTAATTAAAAGAGTAAATAAGAGAAACGTAAGAAGATAATTTTGCCCTAAGAGAGCAATCATATTTATGGATTCAGAAAGTTTCAGAATAAGCCTATCTTTTTTGTTCTTAGGTTTTTTTTTTAATCCAATAAACTATGGACTTTATATATTGTCTTAATCCAGTGAATCTTGGAGGCATCCCTAGGAAGTAAGTTAGAAGCATGATAAATAATGACCTCCATTTGCTGGTAAGGAGTCAGGAAAAGAAGGGTCAAAGGATTTATTCAAGAGGGTGCAGAGAGATCACAGCAAAACTAGAAATAGAAATATATCTGATTTTCCTAGTACCTTTATCCCTAGGATGTCCCTGATTATCTCAAGGGGTAGTCAAAAAATCCAAAAATTAACTTTAATTAAAAAATATATGTCCTGCAAAATCCTGTATTATGTGTGCATGTGTGTTTGTGATGAGAGAGTGTAAGTGACAAAAGCGAGAGAGTGAGAGAAAAAGAAAGCCTGTGAGAGGGAGTTGAAGATAAAAGTGACAAATCATGTCATGAGGTGTGAGGTTCCATTGCTGCTTTCTGCCTAAGAATAAATGATCTGGTCCCAACACAGAGGTTAGACCTCAAATCCTTCCTAGACATAAACTGCTTTCAACATTTAATTTCTAACTGAAATTTTAAATGGAACCCTCTCCTAAATCAGATGCAGGTTACAATGGAAAATAATGAATACAACATATAAACCATGACAATTAAAATGGTTATCATAGCTAAAACTGATATAATACTAAACAGCAGGTACAAATTTGTTTTAAAGTTACAATTTTTTGCAAAGGAGTTTTAGCTATCAGGAGGAAAAGCAGTACATGAATTCTCAGATTACTACCAAGAAAGTGAAGTTAGATTGTATAATGTCTCTTCATAAGACATGGAGTACAGTTTTTTTTTGTCTGTGTTAACCAATTTCCTTACCAGTTAGACCTATTCTTAAAAAGACCTCTGAAATTTGATATAACACTGTAAAATTGTTATAAATCAATAAAAAATGTTAAAAAAAGACCTCTGATGAGTAACATTTATTATAAGTACCAGTACTAAATTACATGTTTCCAATAAAAGAATCAAAATATGTCATCCAAGTTTTTTTAATCAAGTGGAATAACCCTCAAGTTATTTATAGCACAAAAATCTCATTAAGTGTCCCTCCTATATTGATTGTACAATAATTGTGAGGTTAAAATTCTCAAAACAGAGAGAAAAATAAATGGTGGTATGGTTCTAGGTAGGTTCAAATAATTCATCATAACAGCCAGCATAAATATTCCCATATTTTTCTGTTGCACCAAATTCTCCACTGCAAGCTAGCCTACATTATTGTCAGAATGGAAGGAATAATGAACAGAACACTGAACATACTCAGCCAATTAATTTGTAATTCATTTAGAGGACATCCAAAGCTGATTCATCCCTTAAATTGAACTAAATAAAACCTGATTTGATTTGTTAGGAATGTGCTGGGGTCTTAGCATTAGCAATGCTGAAGGCGACCTATTATGACAACGCTTATTAAGTAGAAGCTTATGGGGAAAGAGCAGTTATTTTTAAAGCTCCTAAGAGCATATTTTAACTAAGGAAATAAATAAGGTAATAAAAATCAGTTAGCATTAAAATTGAATATTCTTCTAGAGAAGGAAAAAAAGGTGGAAGCAAAGAAGAAGGTGAATTCTTCCCCAAGGAAGCCTGAAGTTGAAATCAGTTTTGTGTTTGTATTGGACTCTAAAGCCACTTTCACTTTACAAGGCATCCCTGAGCCTTAAGTGGGGAGGCCATACTAGTCAATTATCTTGCTGCTTTTGTGAAGGGTAACATTCCAGCAACTCTGGCAATCAAGGTGCAAGTTGAGATCTGGCCCATGTGACCAGACAATTGTGTTGATTTCACTTGGATTATATTACAATACAACAGAAAGAAACTTTCTGGCCTCTTCACCAGCCTCAAGGACATTTCTAGGAATTTAGTTCTTTGCTTTTCTTTTAAAAATAAAACTAAGTGACAAAACTCTGATGTTGGGGAGAAGAGTTTCCAGTTTTAAGTATGCATCTTAGTTAAATGTGGAATTGATTTATATATCTGTACTCAGAAGCAATCCTTTTGAAATGAGAACTATAGAAAATTTCTAACTCAACTAACACTTCCCTCACTCCCTCACCTTACTCCCTCAGTTTTCTATATGCTGTGCACTACTCTGCCCTATCCTGATCATCAGTCCAGACACTAACCCATGCTGTTGAGATTTCACACTTGTTATGTGAAAGTTTGTTCATCTTTTCACCAGATAATGGGCTGCTTAATAGGAGGCATCATGCCATTTTACTTTTATTTTTATGAAAATAAAATTTTCATAAAAATAAAAGTAAAATTTTGTAAAAATAAAAAGTAATTATGCACTTGATAAAAAAGTCAATCAGAAAGGTGTAAAATGAGTTATAGTCTCTCTCCATTCCTTACTTACAAACACCCAATCCTGACACCAAAGGCAATCATTATCAATAATTTCCTGAGTAACATTCCAGGATAAAAATGCATATACACTTAGAAAAAAAAATCAATGATGATATAAACTTAATTTTTTTCACTTAGTATATCTTGAAGATCTTTCTATATCATCACATACAGTTTTACTTCAGTCTTTTTAACTGTTGCATTGTTCTCCATGATACGGACACTATACAATTTACTAATGTGCCTTAATTATGTTATCTAATTTAGTTATCTAGTCATTCTGGTACATATCTCTTGCTTTATATTTGCAATTATATATGATGGGAAATTACTAGCCATGTGTTTTGACCCCCTCCACCTCTTCCAGTTGACAAGGAATGGATTCCTGCCCTAGAGTTATGGGGATTGCCAAACAAACAACTCCCAACACTAGACAGATGAAATCAACAGTAGTGTATTAATTACATATACTCACAGCTTGTAAGAGGAGAAAACTGTATGCCATTCAGGGCTACATGGGAATTCTACTTGGAAACAGAATGAGCAAGCAGAGGCTGTGGTGTAACCCCTAAGGGTGGTGAAACCCCTATTTCCCACAGAAGGATGTGATTGACTTGTTTGAATCATTCTGTGGGCTAGCACCCTGCTACTGAAGCTTGCTATTCAAGGATAAGCAGGCACTGTGCCTGATCTCCCTGCTAAGTTGTTGTTTGAATATAGTACTTTATCTGTAGGAACACGATGGTAAAGGGAACTTGTAGCTGGGCCATCATTCAAGATCCTTTTGTCTTTCCCCAGATGTCAAGACACATATAAGATGGGGACTTAATTTTAGGTCTTATAACGAAAATGGAATTGGTGAGCCAAAGAGTATGTGTGCTTAATTTTTTTGTAAATATAGCCAACTTTCCCTTGGACAAAGGCTGAAATGTATGCTAGTTCCTATTTTCCTATATCTTTGTCAGTGCTAGGTATTATCCAACTTTATAATTTTTGCTAGTTTCTTGAAAAAATGACATCTTGTTGTTTTGATTTGTATTTCTTTAAGAACAAGTGTTTTTATATGCTTATTTGCCATATGTATTTTTCTGAGAAATGCTTATTTAAAGGATGATGCTTTTCTTTCCATTTATTATTTTTTTAATTGGTATGCAACTGGTGACCAGAACTGTGCTAAACATGTTAGATATCTTTTTAGCATGCAATGATATTTTTAATCACATATAATATATTTTCCATGATTAGCAATGCATTGCCCTTTTAAACCATGGAAATAACTTTTAGAAAATTTAATGATTTACAGATAAACCATTCCATTCAATTTATTCATTGATACAATATCTACCCCCAGTGAAAATATCTTCTTATCTATAAGAGATTGAATATGAGGTCCTCAAAAATAATCCCCTCTTGTGACTCCTGGGTGAAAATTTAATTTGACTGATTTTTTTCCAAATCGTGGTGAAACACACATAAGAACTACCATTTTAACTATTTTAAGTGTACAATTCAGTAGTGTTAAGTACACTCACACTGTTATACAACCAATCTCCAGAACTTTTTCATATCCATTAAACAACAACTTCCCATTTCCTCATCTATTCAACCCCTGGCAACTACCACTCTACTTTCTGTTTCTATGAGTTTGACTACTCTAGATAGCTCATATTAGTGGAATGATACAGTACTTGTCTTTCTGTAACTGATTTATTTCACTTAGCATAATGTTCTCAAGGTTCACCCATGTTATAGTATGTGTTAGAATTTCCTCCCTTTTTAAGAATGAATAATATTCCCTTTTAGGTATATACCACATTTGTTCATCAGTGCATCTCTTGATGGATATTTGGGTTGCTTCCACATTTTGGCTATTGTAAATAATGCTACTATAAGCATTGGTGTACAGGTATCTGTCTGAGTCCCTTCTTTTAATTTTTTGAAGTATATGCTTAGAAGTGGAATTTCTGGATCATATGGTAATTCTATTTTCAATTTTTGGACGAACCATCATATTGTTTTCCATAGTGGCTGCACTATTTTACATTGCCACCAAGCATTCTAATTTCTCATTATGCTCACCAACACTTAGTTTTTTTGTGTGTGTGTTATTTTTTTTTTAAATAGAGCCATGCTAATAGGTAGGAGGTGACATCTCATTGTGGTTTTGATCTGCATTTTCCTGATGATTAGCTATGTTGGGCATCTTTTCATATGTTTGTTTGCCATTTGTATATTTTCTTTGGTAAATGTCTATTCAAGTCTTTTCAAAAACCCATTTTTTAAATCAGGTTATTTGTTTTTCTGTTGTTGAGTTGTAGTTTTTTATACATTCCTAATATTAACCTCTTATCAGATAAGAGATTTATCTTTTAGATTCTGAAAATTTCTAGTCCTTGAATTTCTGAGCTATATTTCTGTGATGATTAATTTTATCTATCAACTTGGCTGGACCATAGGGTGCTCAGACATTTGGTCAAACATTATTCTGGGTGTATCTGAGAGGGTGTTTCTGGATAAGATTAGCATCTGAATCAGTAGACTGAGTTAAGCAGATTCCTTCCTTAATGTGGGTGGGCCTCATCCAATCAATTGAAGACTTGAATACAAAAAAAATGGCTGAGTAAGGGGGTATTCCTTCCACCTGACTGAGCTAAAACATTGGCCTTTCCTAGCCTTTAGATGAGGACCGACACATTGGCTCTTCTTGGGTCTGGATCCTGCTAAGCTTACGGACTGGATCTTGTACTATCAATTGTCCTGATTCTCAGGTCTTTAAACTTGATGTATATATACACACACACACACACATATACTGTCATACTGTCTCTCTTATCCCATGTAAATATAAATTCACATATATACATATATCTTAGTAGTTCTGTGTCTATGGAGAACCCTGACTAATATAATATTTTTATAAACCCAAGGCCATTTGTACTTTAATCTTGAGAAGAACTCACTTCCGTTTTACATTATAGATGTCTGGGCATGGGATACTGTAAGTCTTTAGCCCTAGGAGTACTGTCATCCAAATCCTTGACCTAGGATCTTTCTAAAGCCACCATATATGAGAATATACTGTCATTTTTGTGTCACTCTTTTAGAAAGATCAACAGCCAACTCTAGAGTTTAAACTGACGTTATCTAGCTAACATTTTACTTGTCACACATGCAGTTTCAAACACAATCTTCTGCTACAGGAACATGATGCAAAATACATCAGGCAGAAACAAAGCTTCTTTCTACTGACAAGCAGAAGTGAAGCAAAAACCTCTATTATCATAGCTAAGCTTAAAAACATTGAAGGCAGATAACTAGACTTTTTAAGGAATTCCCTGGAGAAACTGACTCATCCTCTTTGGAAAGAATCAAATAAGTTTTTTATTTTTTTGCCCCTCTAAATTTAGCAGGCAGTAGTCTCAACACAAAATGAAAGAGTTGATGCTAAGCCTCTATGTACAATAGCAAACTTGCTGAAAACAAAACAAAACACAACACAATCTCACACCATGATGCCCACCACTTTATTGTGCATACAAAACTTCCTTTCTCCAGCAACAAAAATTAAAAGCCAGAGGCAGCAGAAATTCTGATTGTGTATATAGTAAGGGCTTAGACTTGGTAACAAGTAGTGAGCTGCAATTTTCCTCCAAAGTGCAAAATAGTGGGAATTGTGAAAGTCCTGTATTTTAATCCTAACTCTGTCTCTTCCTAGTCGTGGGTAAGTGACTTAATCTCTGAGGCTTAGTTTCCTTATCTGAAAATGGGAATAATAATAGTCTAGGATTGTTAAAAGGGCTAAAAGAGAAAAGCCATATAAAACAAATCATTCTCATAGAGGGATCCAATGCACTTTAGTCTCCCTCTGACACCTACCCAACCCACACACGTACCTCTATCCTAAACAGGAAGAAAGTACACAGTGCTATTAAGGGGAGACTAATTTGAAAGAAGAATTACATATACCTGAGGAAATAATCTGCTCTTGTAGAAAAAAAAAATCAGCAGTAGCTGGGCATGCTTGGAATTTGCTCCAGCTTCTTTGTGAAGGGCATTTCATCTTGTCTACTTTTCCCTACTTTTAGAAATTTCACATTTTCATATATTCAAATATATTCATATATATATATATTTTTTACTATTTATATTTTAGTCACAATTCTTATGGAACACAGATATCACTTGGTTGATAGCATATGAAAAAGGTCTGATTTCCTGTCTTGACAGTATCATGTCACCAGTCAGAAGGTCTTCTAGGGATCCCCCTATGATGGCTGCTCAGGTTCGCATTTGGTACTGCCAGCTATTATGTGCTCTCTGAGGAACTTTCCTTGTTGATTAAATTAAATATTGGGAGTCCAATACCCTGAAGGAAAGTTCTGCAGCCGAAGGGCAAACTGCTGCCAGTTCCTTCTGCAGTATGGCACCTGGCCAGCTGCCCATTTCTGTCACTTCTACTGCTAACTTCCTACAGTTCTACATTGGCTCTATTTCTCCATTATTTACTTAGTAACTTATATAATTAGGAAGAAGTTAGTTAAAAAATAAATCAAAATAGGAATCCCACATCAAAATGTAACTTAAAAGCAATCTATTATTGATACAATAAAATAAGCCTGTAGATGTCTTGGAATGTTCAGATCTAATAAAACAGCAGCCACAAGGACAGACAGGCGAATATGGGATCATAAAATTAGACACAAAGAGGGTAAGCATAGTAGCAAATCAGGTAGTGCAGCACTGAGGAAAGCTTCCATAATTTTTCCTTACATATCTCTCACAATCTTAACCCAATAGCAGAAACTGCTGTTACATTTTTCAATGTTAAGTACATTTTGGGCATCATAAATAGATATCGTTATGCATATCCACATTTAATATTCAATTTTAAGACATACCTAATGAAAATAACTTTTTGCAAAACCTTAAGTGAGGAGAAAAATCAGTGGTAAACTTTCTACTAGATGGGAGATTTTTGTCAGCCAGTCAATCAACATTATTGAATATCTACTGGATGATACATAAGTACATAGCTGTATTGTTTGTAAGTTTACATTTGCTGCCACTAAAACTCATGTGTGGCTAAGGATTCTGTAATATAAGCTTGAACTCCAGCAGACTTTTGCCATTTAAATTTTTTTTCTTTAATCTCATTGTATTTTACAGGTTCGTTTCTGTTCTTACAGTCTTTTTAAAAATATTTTTATCTTACTGAACTAAGGCATAACATAGATCTAAAAATGAGAATTATTATAAAATGTGATTAAACTCCAAAAGGTTCATCAGAATGTACTATTTTTAACTCAGTGTTCTTACCTGAGAAAGGGAAAGCTTCTACAATGAGTATAAAACAAATAAAATCATGATAATTAGACATTTGATTGGCAGCATGTGAGAGACAAGACAATTTAATTTAATAAAATATCTGTATAACAGTAAATTATCCTGCCCCTCACACTACTATCCTAAAACCCCTCAGGTGAAATGAAAAAGTCCATAATTACTTTGACAACTGCATTTAAAATACTTAGGCATTTAAATGACAGCATTCAGAGAGTTAATGTCATTAAATTGCCCAGACTTAGACCTATTTTTCTTGCATTAAAAATATGTCATTTAAAAAACTTATTCCTAAAGGCTGATGTTTTGAAAACAGATTAAAACAAAACAAAACAAAAACAAGCCCATAAGCATTTTCTAAAGAATAAGACTTAACTTAGGGGAAAACCATGGCTGTCCCTAACCTACTCAAGTGTGAAAAAATGAAGAACAGAGCTATTCTGCGGAATAGCACAATATACTAAAAATCCAAATTTATGTGATTACTGCATTGCTTATTGAAAACATTGCTTTTAAATGGGCTTTGTTCCATGTTTGGAAACACCAGAGTCTGCTAGGTAACGTGGATAAGCAAAAAGATTTAGTTTCTGAATTTTGACCCTTTGAACATGATGGGTAAATAATATGTATATTAAAAATAAACCCAAATTACAAGATACATTTGAATCATTTAGAAACTATCTTTAAAAAAAGAAAAAGAATCTTAAAATAGTTTTTAATAACCAAATTAAGTTGTGATCATTTTGAAAACATGAACAATTATATAAAGTTTAAAAGTGGTATATATAAGATAAAAAGGCAGCTTTCTTCTCAATTCTGGTCCCTCCTAATCTATCTGTAGAATGATGCCATCCCCAACCGGGAAGAAAAACTTCTGGGAATGCAGACTTACCCTAGCAAATGTTTAAAATTAACATGAATGTTTAAAGATGACTGAAATTAAGTCACCCAGAGGGAGAAGAGACTGTTCCTAGGTAATTTTATAATATTGCACATGAATTTTGAAACCTGATGTCATATATGATAACATAAACCATAACTAGAGAAATTTGCACCCAGTCCAGATCTAAAAACAGCTTCCAAAAGAATGTACATTAATTTATTGCATTCTGTAGGTCAAATTGAAAAAACCTCAAGTCTATTGTAATTTTATATTAATGTGCATTGTATGCAATTTTCACTGTTAACTTTAGTAATAAGTACTAAAAATGGTAAAAGTCATTAAGACCATATGTTTGACTATATTACTGTTGTTATTATTTTGTTAATATTACATTCTGTCCATAGAAGCATCAACCATCCCAATGTCCATTCACACATGCATCTATTTCTAAAGCATACAGTCCTATAGACTCTTAAAACAATCTGATTGATAAGTGTAATAACTGATTATATTTTTTCCAATAAATTGTTAACTTGTGGTTGATATTAACTAAACTTATTGTGGTTATAATTTCATAATATATACATATCAAATCATTACAGATGCTTTCAAAATGTATGTATTATTCTGGGACTAATGCAGTGTTATATGTCAAATATGTCTCAATAAAACTGGAAAAAAGAAAATAAAAAATAAATGTCATTAAGGCAATAATTCATATCCAGTTTTACTCTGTTCTACGTTAAATAAACTTTTACAAAAAGTTTTTAATGAGTGAATTCCTGATTCCAATGCTGTAGGTTAGTAATCTCTGATGTGCTTGACTTGTTATGGTATAAATATAAATATTTTTTGTCATATTCCAAACATTTGCTTAGCTTTTAACAAGAAGCTAGTAGATGGCAGAGACTGGAGGAATTAGCTTTCCTTCATATAACAGTTAGCATAGATTTCAGAGCACAATTCTGAGGCATGTGGCTCACAGAATTGCAGAAAAAGCAGATCTTTAGCAATTTCACAGTTCAGGCTGGACAATTTCAAAACTACCCAAGATAAATAAGTAGTAGTATTCAACTATGTTTATCCAATGTACAAAAGGAGGATCTGTACAAGTTATCAGGATATTTTAATTTGTGATAAATTTTGCAGTCCTCTGTACTTAAATTGTAAGTAAAAGAATAAAATAATTGGCTTAATGATTTTTCATACAAACATTCTCTTGCATAGGAAAATAGCTTAGCCAGCTAGTCAGAAGAAATTCATACCTTTGGGAAGCTTAACAGTAAAGTATTTAAATAGATATTTGTCTCATGGCAAGACTTAAATCTAAAATGTGGATATGTGTTATTGGTTAAAGCAGATAAATATAGAACTTGACAACTACTCTGCAATCAATTTAACTTGATAGGCTGAAATTTTGTGCAATGTATTGCAGATATTACGCATATCTCTATAGCCTTCTGAGGAATGGGAAATGGAACTACACAGTGTAAAGCCTTTTTAAACCAGCTGCTTCTCATAGCAATATGTGTTTAAGATTCATAAATGTCTTTGCATGTCTTGATAGCTCATTCCTTTTTATCACTGAATAGTATTCCAATTCTATTCAGTGTACCAGTTTGTTTATTTTGCTTATTGAAGGACATCTTTGTTACTTCCAGTTTTTGGTGATTATGAATAAAGCTGCTATAAACATTTGCATGCAGAATTTGGGTAGAAATAAAATTTAAATCAGTTGGGTAAATACCTAGGAGCGTGATTGCTGGATCATATGGTAAAGACTATGTTTAGCTTTGTAAGAAACTGCCAGACTGTCTTCCAAAATGGTTGTACTA
The DNA here is from genome assembly GCF_009834535.1 of Camelus ferus. Taxonomy (NCBI): domain Eukaryota; kingdom Metazoa; phylum Chordata; class Mammalia; order Artiodactyla; family Camelidae; genus Camelus; species Camelus ferus. Next base: position 54,375,916 of record NC_045732.1, read on the forward strand.
ATTTACATCCCCATCACCAATATAAATGAGAGTTCCCGTTGCTCCTTGTCAGTAATTGCTATCTTAGCATTTTGGATTTAGACATTCTAATGGATGTATAGCCTTTTAACCTAACACATATACAGTAAAAAAATCACATGGAATTTTCACACTAAGGACACTGGTACTTTGCAAAAATATTCTTGTATCAAACTTTTCCCACCAAATATCCTCTAAAACTATAATTTTATATTTGAGCTTAAACATGTGTTTATGCTAAAATTTATGCTTGCTTAGAATATGTTTTTAAAAGTCTGGAACTATTTGCTCCAATATGACTTTGAGAAAAATCACAGTAACTAACTCATTTTATCAATCACCTTAGAATACAGTCTTTGCTATCTGCATACAGAAAATGCTAGACTCTGGTGAAACTTCCCAGTGACTGGTTTTGAAGCATCAAGCAACTATAATCTAAATAAGCAATTTGAGAAACACTGAGAGATTAAAAAAAATGTTAAATATAATGTCCTTCGTACTTTTTCTATGAACACTAAAAAAGAGGGGACTTGGATGAAGATGATCAAAAGGTACAAACTTTCAGATATAGGACAAATAAATATTGGAATGTAATGTACAACATAATGACTTTACTTAACACAGTTGTATAGTATATTTGAAAGTTGTTGGGAGAGTAGATCCTAAGAGGTGTCATCACAAGATAAAAGCATATTTTTTTCTTTCTTTTCTTTTCTTTTCTTTTTTTTTGGTATCTATATAAGATGATGGATGTTGCTTAAACTTACTGTGGTGATCATTTCACAACACATGTTAAGTCAAATCCATGCTGTACACCTTAAATTTATACAGTGCTGTATAACAATTTTATATCAATAAAACTGAAAAGCTAAAATTTCTTTTACTGACATTGAGACTGCCAATTTCAAAACAAAACTGAAGAAAATCCAGAAGAATATATTGCAGAATTATCATTTGGGAGCTATAGCACCCCTAGAAAATGAAAATCCATGTCCCTCCTCCATATTACTGAACAACAAAGAGAAATCAGTACCCAAAAAAGATTTCAAGTTCTAAGTAGACTGAAATCAGTCTAATGATTTAGTACTGATCTTAGTTTTTCCTAAGTTGGATATATTGCAACAGACTAGACACCAAGTACCTTAGTACAGAAATATGAGTTGTCTAATAGCTCAACAGTAAACCACTAAGTATAGACTTAGTAACCAACTTAACTAATATTTTGCTGGTATATACAGCCAGATAGCCAATGTCCTTCAACAGACATATATGATGGCTATAAATTAAGCTCTTTAAGCTAAATTTTAACTTCATTACAATTGAAAAAACAAACCAATATACATGTAGGTAGGCAGTTTAAAATGCTTATCATGAAAATATCATATATTGAAATGTCAAGAAGTTTGACATGACATCCATTCAACAGAAAATGGATGTGTTTTACCAGTATTACACATTTATTATTAAGTCAGAAAAGAAAAGATAGCATATTAATTTGGGATAGGAAAGAGAGAGAAAAAGACACTGTACTTCTTAAAGTATCTCTGAATGAACCAGAATGGTAATATCATTTAAAAAAATTCATAATTCTTAATTTTTGGTTAACCCTTTAAAAAGAGAGCCTATCTTAGTTAACTGGCAAGTAACTGTTCTAATCATCTAATTCAACAAAAAGAATGGGTCAATCTAGTTTCTTAGATCATAAAAAGTATTTGAATTATAAAATTAACACATACAATTGTGTTTCTAAAAACACATATACCTCCTATTACTCTTATTACATACAATTCCTACTATTTTCCCAATACCACAGTCGTGTCACATCTATAATATATTTATTTAAGCAATGGCATGATTCAACAAATTTAGAAACAGTCAGCACAGTTTTTGAAAAGTCATCAAGTTGATTATTGTCCAATAATTGACTGCTCAACTAAGTCAAAAAAACATATTTAAAGTTCTCAAATAGAGAATATTATCATGTAATCCATTACCAATTCATTTCAACATGCTTACAAGTAAAAGCTCAGAACTTCATTAAGTATTACAGGTGATAGAAGAGAGGCTTGCTGGAAAGACAGTAAATAAACAGAAATTGAAGGCTAACTGGAATTAAAGGCTGAAATGTGTGGTACAAACAGTAAGTGTTTGGGAATTTCAGACGAAAGAGACCAATGTAGGTGGTCACTGGGGAGGACGGTGATTTGAGACTTGAGGCATGAGTAAGATTTGACTAAAGAAATAAAAGGGGAAGTGAGAACAGTGAACATAAACACAAGGATACCAGAGAACACAATATGTTTGCTCAAGTGAAAAAAGGAGGCAACAACCTCCATTGAAAAATACACTTAAGCAGACAAGGTAAAACCAGAAAATAGTGATCTTGAATGCTAGAATAAATTTTTATTAGATTTCACAGGTAATAAGGAGACACAGTGGCTGGCTGTATCAACAGAAAAGGAACAGGAAAGAAACTAAATAAATGCTAAACAGGATCATAGAAACCAAACTGGGGCACTTATATTTTAAATATCAGAGGAGAAAAAGAATATAACTATGAATTCCAATTATCAAAGCAAACCCTGATATGTAATTTTTAAATAATGGGCAAATAATTTATATATAAGTAACACACTGTACTTCCTTAAATCCCTAGATTTCATAACAGTTAACTCTAAAGAAATTCCACAGCAATGGTGCCAAAATTGCAAAGGCAAAAAACTTTTTGACTAATGCAACAGTCCACTATCAACATATACACTGCAGTAAGTATCCTTCTTTCACTGCAATGAGGCTTATTTACTACTGCAACCTGTCCCTTGCCCTAAGGCCCTGCAATTCCCCCTACTCTGCTTTCTTTTTTCTCCATAGTACTTAAAACCTTCTGATACATAATTTATTTACTTATTTTATTTGGTTACTGTATATATCCCCTGACTACAAAGTGAGTTCCACAAAGGCAGGAATCCTTGTCTGGTTCCTGACACATGCCAAACACTTAGATCACTGCCTGGAACATTGTAGGAGCCTCAATTAAAAATATTTGTTGAATGAATAATTGAATGAATGGATTAATGTGGAAATTTTATTGAAATGAACTATAATGTATTGCACTTTCAGTTTAAAGAAGCAAGATATAAAGTTATTTAAAAATAAATGAAAAGGAGAGAGCAAGAGATATCACATAAATATTTATGTTTAACTACCTTTATCTTTCAAGTTTCTTAAGTACTTTGATTTGAGTGAGAAGTTGAAAGATGAGGTGCGTGAAGTATAAAGAATAAGGAGAATTAATTATTACTTCACAGCCAAAAAATTGAAATTTTTTTCCCTTTATGCAAAGTAGATATCATTTATTTTCTCAATATAGAAGGGTAATTAAATAGGCAGAGAATGAAGCATACACTTGTTCCACTGGGTTTTGTGTTGTAAAAAAAAATCTATCTTTGCATACATGATATATGAAAATTTTAAAGTAATAACAATCATTGAATTGAGATTTTACCTGTACTGATTTTACATAAATGTGAACAGAAAAAAAGCAAATTCAGTTGAAAATTTTTGTCTATAGCAAATATTCTAAAAAGAAAAAAAAGCTAAAAAACAACATGTATTAGAATATTTTACGTCAAACTCCATTTATCAATCATCTATCTTTTTCAGAAAAGCTTAATTCCAATCTAGAAATTTAGATGACTGAGGTCATTCAACTTTTAAAAATATAAATATTCACAACTAGTCCAACTTAGTTTCCTTAAAGCTCTAAATATTTTACATGACATAAATATCGACCTTCTACCAACCAGACCAGTATCTTATTTTTGATATAGGTTTCACATTTTAAATTTGTGTCTATGTACAAGTTAACAACTTTTAAAAGGCCCACTTAAACAGATATGAGCAAACAAGAAGAAATGTTTCTTGAAAGTAACTTTATGTGAATTAAAAATATCTTTCAACCATCTTTATTTTGTAATGACTAGAGTATTCCCTGGGTAGTTGTTGCAATGTACTATCTCTTCTTCACAGACTCAGTTTGATGACTGCAGTGGCTGATTGATTTATTCAATTGTTCTATTGCATTCCTATTTTGCTTTATATTTTTTACAGAAGTATTAGGGAATGCTATTAATTTATTTTGAAAATCTATTTTCCCTCTTTTGACACCAACTTGATTTGAAGCGTCAACTATAATCCTTTTTAATAAGCCAGATTCTTATCCCAAATCCAGAATTAGTAAACCTAAAAAATACATTTAACCACAATATATACCATTCTTGAGCACTTTCAAATTTATTTCATTTAAACCTCAAAATAACCCTAGATGGTACATGTTATTATCTAGATTTTTATAGATTTGGGAATTTAAGTTTATAGAGGTTAAATAATTTGCTTAAGATTATGCAGATAGTAAGCAGTGGGACATGGTTTTAAGTCTAAAAAGCCTACAATATTAACCACAGACTATATGCATACATGAATCCATGAATCCATGAATCCCATGTTCAAGTGACCTCTGTAAATTTAATATTCAAATGACCCCAGCCTAGGTGACTAACTTTTGAACAATTTCAGACTCTGGTCTTCAATGTAGGTTCAACAAATGACAGATAGCTTATTACAACGAATATAATTCATATAAAAATATTTACTAAGCAACAGACCATGACCAAGATAGACAAGGTTCATATTCTCAGGGAGTTTAAAGTCTGGTGGTCGAAAAAAAACAAGTAATCCGATAAACATGCTAACTTGGGCTAACGTTTTATGCAAAAAGAAAATTAAATAGGGTAGCAGGATAAAGAGTAACGTGGGCTAGAGAAGGATTTTTTTTAATACAGAGTGGTAAGGAATAACTTCTCCCAAAAGAGGTGACATTTGAGCTGTGCCCTGAATAATGAGACACATATACATACATAAATAGATATCTACATAAAATATTTATGTACAGTTATATCTCCAGACCTAGATAGGTGTTTTTAAAAAGTTCACAGAGCTTCAATTTTACATGTTCAAGATATGAGACAATTACATCAAAATTAGTAACAAAGTAGACTAAACAAAAGGCTACCAAATAATACTCTCTTATTACTATTGTGCATTCACGAGCATTTTACAAGTTTAGTTTAGTCTTTAGATTTATGGTTTTAACTCAGGAGATTTCATTCCTATATATCAAATTAAACTATCGATTTACAAATTTATTTCACTTGAAACTAAGCAAGAAAAAACACATTAAAAATTTTAGAGGCACTTAAATGTTCATTTCACAACAATATTTCTATCATTTTTTACAGTTATTTTTATTTTTATTTTATTGAGGTTAAAGACATTTGGGATCTAAATGTAGCTTAAGGATGGAAGTGTGAAGCCTTCAGGTTTGCCCTTTTTAAACACTATTTTGGCTATTTGGAGTCCTTTGTGGTTTCACTTGAATTTTAAAATGTCTTTTCCTATTTCTGTAAAAATTGCTATAGACATTTTGATAGGGATGGCATTGAATCTACAGATTGTTTTGGGTAGTATGGACATCTTAACATCTCATTGCACTTTACTGCACTTTTCAGATACTGTTTTGTTTTGTTTTGTTTACCAATTGAAGGTTTGTGGAAACCCTGCGTTGAACAAGTCTGTTGATGCCATTTTTCCAACAGCATTTGCTCATGTTTCTGTGCCACATTTTGGTAATTCTCACAATATTTTAAGCTTCTTCATTATTATATTTGTTATAGTGATCTGTGATCAGTTATCTTTGAAGTTACTATTGCAAAAACATTATGACTCTCTGAAGAATCAGATGATGATTAGTGACTTTTAGCAATAAATTATTTCTTAATTGAGGTATGTATATTGTTTTTTAGACATAGTGCTAGGCACACGTAATAGTATATAAGTACAGTATAGTGTAAACTAAATCTTTATATGCACTAGAAAACCAAAAAAATTGTGTGCTTCACTTTATTGCAATATTTGCTTTATTGTGGTGGTCTGGAAGCCAACCCACACTGTACCTGAGGTATGCCTATATATCTTTTACCTCCTTAGTAAGTTTATTACCAAGTATTTTATTCTTTCTGGTGCTAGTGCAAATGAGATTATTTTCCTAATTTTCCCTTCAGATAGTTCATTGTTAGTGTATAGAAGCACATCAGATTTTTGTACCCTGCAACCTTACTGAATTCATTTATTGGTTCTAACAGGCTTTTGTGTGTGTGTGTGTGTGTGTGTGTGTGGAGTCTTTAGGGTTTTCTGTATATAAGATCATGTCATCAGCAAACAGAGATCATTTTACTTTTCTTTCCAACTTGAATACATTTTATTTCTTTGTCTTGCCTAATTGCTCTGGTTAGGGATGCTAATACTATGTTGAATAAAAGTGGCAAGAGTGGGCATCCTTGCCTTGTTCCTGATGTTAGGAGAAAAGGTTTCAGTTTTTTTCCCATTGAGTATGATGTTAATTGTTGGCTCTTCATATATGAGCTTTATCACGTTGAGGTGCCATACTTCTATTCACACTTTGTTGAGGGTTTTTATAATGAAATGGTATTGAATTTTATCAAATGCATTTTCTGCATCTATTGAAATGATCATGTGATTATATTAGTTTAATATGCTGTATTACATTAATTGATTTTCATGCATTAAAACATCCTTGCATCCCTGGGATAAATCCAACTTGATCATGATGTATGATCTTTTTAATGTGCTGTTGAATTCAGTTTGTTAGTAAATGTTCAAGGATTTTTGTATCTACATACATTAGGGATGTTGGTCTATAGTTTTCTTTCTTTACAGTGTCTTTTTCTGGCTCTTTTGGTATCAGGGTAACGCTGGCTCTTAAAAATGAGTTTGAGCGTGTTATCTCCTTTACTTTCTGTAGCTCCCAGAGGTTTACTGTATACTGTGCCTCATCAGCACTCTGAGACAAGTGAGATAGAAGCCATTTCTTCAGGCAGCACCTGGAAAAGTTAGTTGGGATATTGGATGTTTGGTACATCTCTTTCCCTCCTCAGGAAGAAGCTAGGATCTAGGGGTTTCCTCCCAGTCATATAGTGCTGTGTCAGGGGTGCAGATTATGATGAGAGGGTGCCCCCAATTTTCTTACCAGTTTAATGTGGGCTAGTTTCACACTAGTCCTCTAACTTGTGTCTTGATTTCTCACAGAGGGAACTGATCTGTATATTGTTCTTGAATTGTAGTCTCTATGCAGGGAAGGAAAGCCCAGGGCTTCGTATTCCACCATCTTGCTGACAGCACTCCCATTATTTTTTAAAGAGAGTAAAACTAGAGGAATTTCAAAGGTTTGGTTTAGTATCAGTTTTATATGACTCTATTTTATTGCTCTTTTTTTCTGAGGATAATGCATTGTATTTTGGTGGTTTTAAACTGTATTATATGTTTAAAAGACTGTGGTGCTCTTAGGCTTTTTCTGGGTTTCTTAGAAATCCTGAAATTATGTAATATCTGTTATTGGCAGAACTGAAAATATATTTCAATTATCCTAACTAGGTAGATCACAAGGGATCAATCTGAATTTTTAAAGTTCTCCTTTCTGCTGAAAATTACAATATGAAAAAATATTTTAAGAAAATCTCAGAGTTTAAATAGAAGTGCAGAAAATTAGAGAAGATTAAATGAAATTGTAAATAAATCACATAAGTTTCATAGACCTATAGCCTTTTGGAAAAAAGTCATTAAAATTTTTGGTACGATTAATTTTAAAAATACGACTTAATTATTGCTAAACAATGAAGTCTGATTAGTGTACCCAAACACTAGATCCAGGACAGTGTTTCACAACCTTGTCTCATCATAAGAATCATCAGGCCATTTATTAAGAATACTATTTCCAGGTCCTCCTCTGAAGATTTTGATTGAGTATAACTTGGGTAGTATCCAAACATTTATTTTTAACACACCACTATCATCTTCAACAGTCTCCAATGATTCTTATAATCTGACAAGGTTGGAAAACACATACTGGTGAGTTGGATCCTTGTGTTACTGATTGCTTTCTCCAGGCTTGCCCTTCATTCCAGGGACTGAAGAGAACAGAGTTACCATTAGAACCAATTTGCAATGACTTACTTAAAAGGTTACACTTCCATATTTTCCCAAAACTGACTGAAACAGATAATTAACCATCTTCATTCTTCCATTTTCCTTTTAGTTCAAACCTTGTTCCAGGCAGGTCAAGACTCCAAGTAAATAAAAATAAAAAAGCATTCTTGCTCAAAAGCAAAACAAAACAAAACAAAAAGCAAAGATCTAAGGACTCCTGCCAAAAACAGACAGTAGCTTTTTCCCTTTCCTGATGCTACGGTGAGGCAAAATACTAATGGCTGTGGGACCACAAGTCAGAAAAGACTTGAGTCCTAATCCATATTCAATTATTTACTAGATATATAGTTTTTCAAGTCATTTAATCATCCTGTCCTTAGTTTTTTCATCTATAAAGTCTAAATAGAAATGCCTGCTGTACCTCTCTCCATTTTTGCAAGGATTAGAATGAGATACTCTAAATAAAATACCTTTAAACTATAAAATACTATACATATGTTAGTATTATTTTTACTATTGAAGAGTCACAACCTACTATGAGTAGTATTAACATACATAAACAGTGTGTTATAATCAGAACAATCAGAATCACTATGGTTTTCAAAAGTCAAAAAGACAGCATCCAGATTTTAAAAATTCTATATTAATTCTCTAATTTATATAGAAGTACTTTCATTCTACAGGTGGCATCATATACTCATACACAGTTTGATTAATATAAGAAATTAAAGCAAATGAAAATATCTCTTTTCTTCTGTATTGGAAATTAAGCTACATTTTCTCAGCTCCAAACACATTCTTCTATGCCATCTTTTTTGATGGGAATCTGCAAACAACGTTTCTGCTTTACCAATTGTCTTTGAGATTCTGCCAATAGAGAACAATAGGAGACTGGAAGGCTGAAGATGAGAAGACGTGCCTTTTTCTTTTGCTTCCTATGCCGGTCAGTATCACCCAAGGAACAGCCCCTCATCCTGGCAGTGGTTGTTGGTAATATTAACAGTTGGTTCCTGTTTTCCCACACTACCAGGATCAACCTGGTTGTGCCCCTCAGAGGTACCAGCATTAGCTGGCAATGTACCACATTCAGAAATCCGAGTCCCATCTCACCAAAGCCTCTTCTCTAATTTTGTAGTTTCTGAAAATACAAACTTCTCTTTGTTTTCCTAGCCCTAGGCGTGATAGCTACTACCTGAATTTAGCACTCTTGTTGCTTCCTAGTTTCCTCTTGGCTTTTTAAAATCCTCTAAAACCTGTCTAAAGAATTTTTCATATGAAATTCTTCTGATGAGTTGTCTGTTTTCCTGCTTGGACACTTACTGACACAGACTGTCCATTTAACAATCAGTTTCACAAAGATGACTTTTCAGGATGGTGTGCATGGACAGTAACTGTGATATGAATAGAATGTTAAACACAATGTGCATAATGATGTGAAGATGTATAAGATGTATATTAATGTATATTAATGAGACAGATAAAAAAGCAGCCACTGTCATTCAAAACTGAACTGACGTTCAGAGCTAGACCACATTATTATTATATGATGGCTTGACACTCACAGTCAGGCCATTTTGTTCTCTTGATGAATATAAACAATTACACAGACTGCAATATAAAATAAGATTACTCAGAGACCATGATGAAATGAAACAAAACAAGGCTACTTCATAATTTTGTCTGAACACAGACAAAACCAAGCCTGCAACTCCACATACAACATATCTGATCACAGAATTGCCCCCACTCTCGCATAGTATCCAATGTAGAACAAATGCTCATTTCCTTACAGCCTCCCTTAAATAACTCAACCAAAGCCCAAATCCTCTAATAAGTTATTTCTAGCATCCTTTTACTGAGACATATCATGGTTCTCCATTGTATGTGTTCTCCTTTGCTTCAATGAGTAGTAAACACAATTTATTTAACTACTGGTTTTTTCTTAGTGGGTTTTGGCAGAGAGACATTGACACTGGTAAAATTCTCCTCGAAGTGGGTGAAAGAATTTTCAGAGACAATGGTTATATTTTCTTGTGAGGGTAAAGTGTGCTTCCAGAAGAAGCTAGAAAGTGACCAACATGGGTATTTGTCACAATGGCATTTTATATTTGATTATGTGATTATTTCATGAATACCTCTCTTGTTAAATCTAGATCATTAGTTCTGTGAGAGCAGGGAAAACATCTGGTTTTTCTCACCATCGTATCCCTAAGATCAAGCACAATACCTGGCACATTGTGGACCAGTGTAGTACAACAGAATACAATATGAGACACATATGTAAGCTTACATTTTCTAGTAGCAACATTGAAAAAGAGAAAAGCTGCAGGTAAAATTAATTTTAATAATCTACTTTAACTCACTGTATTTAAAATCTTTTCATTTTAACATGTAATTAGTATAAAATTGAGATTTTTACATATTCTTTTTACTATACAAAACTTTTGAAACTTTGTGTATTTTACACTTATAGTACATGCCAATTTGAATGCTAAATTTTCATCATACAAGCTGGACCTATATGTAAATTTTGTAAAATTTACACTAGAAAAAGTAGATTCAAATATTCAGGTTTTCTAATAACTGAATTGAAGAGTGGTGGGGTTTTTTTAAAGCTTTACTGAGGTATACTTAACAAAAAATAAGTTGTACGTATTTAAACTGTACAATTTGATGTTTTGATATGTGTATACTCTCAATAAATCACCTTGGCTGAACACATCCATCATCCCTAAGTTTCCTATCATTCCCTTTCAGTTTGCTGGAAATTTTGCCCTCCTACCTCACCATGCAACCACTGATATGCTTCTTGTCACTAGCCTGCATTTTCAATAATTTCATAAAGATGGAAGCGTATAGTATGTACTCCCTTGTTCATCTGGTTTCTTTCACTCAGGCTGATTATTCTGAAATTCATCCATGTTGCTGTGTGTATCAATAGTTCATTTTTTATTGTTGAGTAATATTTCCCTATACAAATGAAAATAATTTGTTTATCCATTTACCTGTTAATGAGCATTTGGTTTGTTTCCAGCTTTAGGCTATTATAAACAAAGCTGCTATAAACATCCATGTACAAGTATTTGTTTGGATATGCGCTATCACCAACTTTGAGTAAATACTTATCAGAATAGCTGGATCATAGTAGGTGTATGTTTAGCTTTTTAAGAAACTGCCAAACTGTTTTCCAGATTGGTTGTACCATTTCACACTCTCACCATCAATGTATGATTATTCCTTTATTTCCATATATTTGCCAATATTTGTTATTGTCAATTTTATATTATTATGCTTCCAGTTCCTTCACATACTCACCAACATTTGGTATGATCAGTCTTTTTAAATTTTAGCTATTATAATGGGTGGTCATATTGTGGTTTACATTTTCATTTATCTTATGACTAATGGTGTTGAGCACCTTTTCATGTGCTTATTGGCTATCTCCATATCTTTTTTGGTGAAGTGTATTTCAAATATTTTGCCCATTTTTTACTGGGTTGTGTTCCCTTATTATTGAGTTTTGAGAATTCTTTCTGTATCCTGGACACAAGTCCTTTATCAAATGTACCATTTGTAATTATTTTCTCTCTATCTGTGGCTTGTCTTTCATTCTCTTAGTGATGTCTCTTTATAGAAACATCTTTACTGCAGTATATGTTTGTGTATAATAAAATGCACCCATTTCAAGTATACAATTCAATGATTTTTAGTAACTTCCCTTAGTAGTGAAAACATCATCATCTATCAGCTTTAGAACATTTTAATCTCTGCAATATATCTCTCATGTCTATTTCCAGATATTCCACATTCCTATCCCCGACCTCAGGCAACTACTGATCTACTTTCTGTCTCTATGAATTTGTATTTGTCTTTTCTGGACATTTCATATAAATAGAATCATACATATATGGTCTCTTGTGTCTAGCTTCTGTCACATTGCATAATGTTTTTGAAGTTCATCTATGATGCTTCATGTGTCACTAGTTAATTCCTTTTCATTACTGAATTGTGTTACATTGTATGGATACACTGTATTTTGTCTAGCCATTCACAAGTTGATGGGCTTTTAAGTTGTTTCCAATTTTTGGCTATTATTAATGCTTCCAAGAACATTTGTATGCAATCCTACATGTGGAAGTGTTTTTGTTTCTCTTTGGCAGATACTTCTGAGTGGAATTGCTAGGTTGTACGGTAGTTTTATGCTTGACATTTTGAGAAACTACTGAGCTGTTTTACAAAGTGGCTCTACCATTTTACATTCTCACCATCAATGCATGATTGTTCCTTTATCCCCATATCTTTGCCAATATTTGTTGTTCTAGATAGTGTAAAATACCTCATTTTGGTTTTAATATGCATTTCCTGAATGATCTATGATTTTGAGCATCTGTTCATGTATTTATTGAGCATTCATGTATCTGCTTTGGTGAAATATCTGCTATTATCTTTTTTTTTCCATTTTTTGATCAGGTCATTTGTAAGAGGGTTTTTTTTTTTTTGCATATTCTGGATACAAGTTCTTTAATTGATAAGCGATTTGCAAATACTTCTTTCCAGGCTGTTGCCTGTCTTTTCATTTTCTTCGTGGTGTCTTTTGAAGTGCTGAAGTTTTGAATTTTGTTGAGATCCAATTTATCCATTTTTATTTTATGAATGGTGCTTTTGATTTCATATCTAGGAAATCTTTACCTAACCCTAGGTCGCAAAGGTTTTCCTCTATTTTTTTTTTTATCTTAAAATGTTATTGGTATAGCTCTTAACATTTAGGCTTATGATCTAGTTTGAATTATTTTTATTGTGCATGTCCAGTTGTCTCAGTACCATTTGTTGAACAGACTACCCCCTCTGCAATGAATTGCTTTGATATCTTTGTATAAAATCAACTGATTATAAATAAAACTTATTTCTGGACTCTCAATTCTGTTCCACTGTTCCAAACCTATCTACCACACAGTAACTGGAGTTATCTTTCTAAAAGTCTATTCATGTATTTTTTTAACATCAGAAGCCCAGTTACATCAAAATCTTCCACATGTTAAAATGCAGGTTTATGCATCTTACGGAGAACAACTGGATGAGATTCTTTGAGAAAACACCATTTTAATGAAGTCTTGTTATGTTAACATTATAAAAATCACAACAGTTGTAGCAGAAAGCCAGAAAAAACGATTGTTAATATTAGTTACTCATCACTTCTAAATACTGAAATGCACAAATAATAGTAATGTAAATTATTTAACTTGATTGAGATGTTTATATCAATCATGATTCAATTCTATGATCAAATGAACTGGGCTTATTAGATGTAGAAAAATTATGCTATTTTACAAAATACATTTAAATGATTTTTTAACTGCAAAAACTTGTTCAAAGATTATACAGTGTGCTGATTACTACATTTTATTTAAGGTTACCTTTTTAGTATATATTAATATATATCTCAATATACCTTTTGAGATTAATGCAGACTTACTGAGTTTCAGTTTTGACAAATTTACAAATGTCTTGACAATCTTCTCAATGGCACCCTTACTAACAACACAGGGGTCGGGGGAACCCATTTGCTGCTTTAAATGAAAGATTACTTACTGCTCTTTTTCTAGAACACCCTGTAATCCAAGGCACTGTAAGGTTTCCTGAAATCTGTGGAAACAACAAATGGAATCTCAGTAAGGTATGCATTGACACTACTTGGAATGCTGATCAACACCAAAGAATTCACACAAGATGTCAAGATAGGGTTGCATTCAGAGCATAGCCCCCACATGGACAGTGCTGTTTCCTTATTGAACAGATTTAAAGGGTCTTCCTTTGTGGGAAAATTTTAAAAGTAATGCAGTTCTTCTGAAAATTCAAGAAAATTTTGAGGACATTGTTGGGGCCTGGAAGTATGGTTTGGAAATCTATGGACAATAAAATTATTATAATAAAAATGCAGTGCTCTGTGGAATAAAGGAATTACAATAATTAAATTATTAACTATAGTCATCATGCTATATATTAGCTCTCTAGATTTATTTATCCTACATAATTTCAAGACTCTTTTAAAGTAGAAACTACTAAGGTAAACAGCTAGTAACACTTTATTACATCAGCATTGCCATACCAGGAGATAGGTGCTACTCTCATAGGATTCTGGAGAGTGTTTACAAAGATCAAGGTGGTTCTGTGAGCTATCATTCAGGTTAGCCTGGACTTAACCTTTTCCTGGGGCACACAAGGATTGAAGAGTACTCCGAACTCTCCACTTGCCCTCGCCTTCCCTCCCAAATGTATACTTCCCGAGACTCTGACAAGTCAAATCAGTCTTGATAAGTAGTGGTGGTGGGAATGTGGTATTCAATCAAACATTTATTGTTTTTGATAAATTATATTCAGTGATGGCCTATGTATTAGTATTATGCCTACTGATAAGTAGTGATGATCAAACAGTCAAGGTAAATTGTAAAGTAATATCTTCAATTATTCAAATTTCAGGTAAATGATTACTGTCCCTGGCCACCAGGCCTGCCATTTTAGTTTAAGTTCAAAATATATCAGTATGCTAGGGATAGGCTAAAAATGATATAAACTCCAAATAATACTTTTCAGGAAAAATTTTACTCTAGTTAAAATCCCATTACAGTAAAATGTCAATTAACTAGAATGCTTAAGAGTCATGAGAATGTTTGAATAATTGATTTTTTAAAATGGTGAACTGAAAGTTGAAAGTGAAATTTCTCTGGAAAAACTATTTAAAAGGTATACTTCCTTGTCCTCCCACTAAAACTTGGTATATGATACAATGTTTACATAGTAAATTAATTGCTAGCCTCAATGAAGGAGGTAAATCTGCTAAAATAATCACCTAATATACTCTTGAAAAATTAGAAGTATACAATTATTTTGGAGTACATGTGCATTTACTTCCATCTATTAGTGAGAATAATTTAAAACTGATTATATAAAGTTGCTAGAGAAAATATGTTAAACCAAATGAATTGCAAAAAAACCTCATAAAGTAGTAATCACTAAAAAGTTAATATTAAACAATAAAAATGATACATATAATAAACATGGTAACTACATTTCTTTAAACATGGACATTATACATTTTAAGAATATAAAATGAGGTTTCCTACCTAAATCAACTGTATGTAACCAAGGAAATGGAAAACTTCTATAAGCACTTTAACATTGAAATATTATAGATTCCATATGATTTGGGAAGAGATGAAGTTTCATTTTTTTGTTTTATAATCCTGTGGCACCAGTTATGTGATACTCAAATGCTATATTCAGCTATCCCAACTACCCTCTACTGTTTACTTCAAATCTATCCTTAAGTCCTTTATGTTTCTGCTAAAACTTAGGAATGGTCAAACATGGTAGCTAAACTTTTTTGAATCATAGTACTCTATAAATTTTTCCCTCAAATTTGGGAAGTTTTGTTTGGTGCAATAGTGATGACAAGGTTTCTCCCTCACCAGAAGCTATAAAATACATTATTTCAAATGAGTAGGGTAATATCTTCTCATTTAAATGGTATTTAAATTCCAAACACATTTTTTAATACCCTGGTTTGGAAAATTGCAAAATGAATCCATAAGAAGACAAGACTGATTTAACAAATATATTAGAACGTACATGTCCAAATGAGTACTGTGTGTTTCAGATTCTTAGGAAGTTATTCAGTCAGTACAATGATGTTGCTATTGTTGAAAGCACTTTGGGAACTTTTCTTTTGTAGTTGTTAGTTCATGACTCACTCAGATATTGTCTCATTCATATTCCCTTTGTTTTAACTGAAAATATAACAGCCCAGATTGAGCATCTTTATTATTCACTAATGTGGCTCAGAATGAATTCTACTTTCCAAAATCAAATTTTCCCTCAAATGATGAAGATTTGTCACCACTGAAAGCATTTAAAAGAATCCCACAAGCCCTTAAAGTAATTGTAAAAGAACTTCAGAAACTTTTTGACAAATTGAACATTATTGAAATAAGTAGAGATAACTTTGCAAGGTAACTAATTTGAATTCTGTTCAAATATTTGTCAGGCATCTCTTATGTACTAGATGCTGTTTTAGGTGTTACAGGAAATAAAAAGATGGGTAAAACATAATTTCCTGGAGGGTAAGAACTATGATCTGAGAGGGAAAGATAAGACAGGTACATGAAAGACTTTGATACAAAGAAAACTATGATAAGTGCCACAAGGGAAGTACAATAAATGAAGTGCAATAGTAGTTCAAGATATGGCAAAATTACATCAACTTGAGGATTCATATCTCAGCTGAACCTTAAAAGATGAGCAGAATTTTGATAGAAATAAAAAACAGAGAATTCCAGGGGGAAAGAACCGCATGAGAATAGTGGAATGAAAGGACAAGATGCATTTGGCAATGGCCAATTCAGCTAGAATTAGAAAGGGAGCTGAGGTCACTTCATGGAGGTCATAAATGCCAAGGTACATTTAGCTCAAATTCTGCAGAAAATGAGAAGTCATTGAAAGTTTTTAAACAGATGAGTTGTGTGGTCAGAATTGTACTTGTATACATTAGGATGATTAATTTGACTAGATGTGTATAGTGAATTGAATAAGTATGGAAAATTTTACAATAGTTTAGGCAATAGGTATTCCAGGGTTGGAACAAGGTTAGAGGAGGTAGGAATTGAGAGGAGAAATATAAAACATTATTTCTAAAGAAAGGTCTTGTGCATGAAATAGAAGAGAACTAGACAGTTTGGAGATTAATGGAATAGTCTTTTTATGGCTATCATACTGCCTCCTCAAATGGCTGGTCTGTTCAAATGAATGGGGAGTTGGAGAGTCACAACTTTGAATGTAAATACAAGGAAGTGCCTAATGTTAGAGATCCACTTCTCTTGGCTAAGAGTGGATACAATAAAGGAGGTAACACACTAATTTGGATATAAATTGTAGTCACATCACATGGCTAGTTAAGGCTTGTGAATCCAACTATACATAACTCACTTATCTTGCTCATGGAAAATTATACTTAAAATATATACCATATATCAGAATATTAATTATACATTATATACACATATTATACTTGGTTATGCATTCATAGGAAAACATGCATATAGTTACTTGTATGGATGATTTAAGACACTTTAAAGGAATTTATACTATATTTCATTTTATACAACTTAGACCCTACATATGACTCTGTTGTTATATTTCTGCCAGCCCCTGAGATTCTTATGGGCAAGTATCATGTTTAAAAAAATTTAGTTTAATTATTTCTATATAGTCATATGGGGAACACGCACAAAAAGCATTTATTTGATTTTTAAAAAATCTTTGTTAGGAAGACCATTTTACACATATGATAGGTATTCTATTTCAAAATTTTCAGAGCAGTTCATGGGTCTAACAAAGCTCCTATCTGAAACAGATTTTCTATAAGCCAGGAAAATTAAGTATATTATTAATTAGCATGTCCTTAAATGGAATTTGATTAACGATGAAACAATCAGACAATCACTATGCCTTTCTGCCTTTCAGCAAAGTTCAGTAGTAAGATTAATAAATTAATGTATTAGCTTTCCATCAGTTGTTTTGGTTATCAGTTGAGCATTAAAACCCATCAATCATTTTGCTTTAATCAGTGGGGTTTCCTAGATGTTTTCCAATTATGAGGTAACCTAATGGCAATAGTTAGTCCTTTGCTATCAGTAATTACTTTAAATGCAATTGAACTGACTTTTCCAATTAAAAGACACAGGTTGGAAGAAAAAATTAAAAAAACAGGATGCAACTATAGGCTGTCTACAACAGACACACATTTTAGAGTTAAGAAAACTAACCTTACACCATATACAAAATTAGCTCAAATGGAAGAAAGGCCTAAACATAAAATCTAAAACTATAAAAATTTTAGAAGAAAATACAGGAGAATAGCTCCATGGGATTAGATTTGGCAATTATTTCTTAGAATCTAACACCAAAAATATAAGCAACAAAATAAAAACTAGATAAACTGAACTACATCAAAATTAAAAAATTTTGTGCATCAAAAGGGTACTATCAGTAGAAAGAAAAGGAAACTCATAGAATGGCAGAAAATATTTGTAAATCATATATCTAATAAGGGGTTAATATACAGAATATAAAAAGAATCCTTAAGATCAACAAGAAACAAGTAATCTGATTAAAAAATGTCAAAGAAGATCAAAGAATGGAGAAGGAAGGAAATAAAAAGTATTAGAGGAGAAAAGATTCAATAGAGAATGGAAGAAAAACAATAGAAAAATCAACAAAAGCAATTTTTAAGAGTAATAAATTTAGAAAACTTTAGGTAGATTGTGGTGTGCTGACTGGTGACTGCCAAAAAGATATGTCTATGTCTTTTTTTTTGTTGAAGTATATTTGATTTGCAATGTTGTGTTAGTTTCTGGTGTACAGCATAATGATTCAGTTATATACACACATATATATTTCTTTTCATATTATTTTTCATCATAGGTTATTACATGTTTATATAAAGTAGCTAAGCAACAATGTTCATATCTTAACCACTGGAATTTGTGAATGTGACATTTTTTGAAAAAGGGCCTTTGCAGATGTAATTAAGGATCTTGAGATGTGATCATCCCATATTATTCAGGTAGACTCTAAACCGAACTACCAGTATCTTTACAAGAGAAAGAAGAGAATCAATGAGAGGAGGTCATGGGAAGATGGAGGCATAGACTGGAATTATGCACCTACAAGCCAAGGAATACTTGGCTCCAACAGAAATTGAAAGAGGCAAGGAAGTATTCTGCCTCTAGAGACATCAGAGTGAGTTTAACTATGATGATACCTTGATCATGGACTTTTGGACTCCAGAACTGTGAGGAAATAAATTTAGACTGTTGTAAGCCACCCAGTTTGTGGTCATTCATTACAGCAACCCTAGAAAATTTACACACTAGCCAAAGAAAAAGGAAAGAGGAATGAGAAACAAAAATTACTAAAATTAGAAATGAAAGAAGGCACTCACTACAAAACTTACAGACATTAAAAGCATGATAAGAGAATATTATAAAAAGAAACCTTATGCCAACAAACTAGGTAACTTAAATAAAATAGATGGATATCCAGAAAGAGCTAAAATCCCTAAAGTAATCCAAGAAGAAACAGAAAATCTGAATGAGCTTAAACAAGTAAAAAATTAGTAATACCAAAATATCCAACAAAAAAGTCCAAGTCAAGATGTCTTCACTGGTGAATTCTACAAAACATTTAAAGAATTAATAACAATTCTTTACAGACTACTCCAAAAAGTAGATGAGGACACTTCACAACTCATTTTATTATCCTGATATCAAACCAGACAAAGCATCAAAATAAAGAAAACTATAAGCCAATATCTTGTGAATATACACAGAATTTTCAACACGATAGTAGCAAACCAAATCCAGCAACATGTAAAAAGGGTTTACACTATGTTTAAGTGAGATTTACCACAAGAATGCAAGGTTGATTGAACATCTAAAAATCAATTATTGTAATACATCATATTCCTAGAATAATGAACAAAAATCACATGATAATCTCAATGGACATAGAAAAAAACATTTTAAAAAGATTATTCACAATGACCCACTGGAGTTTATCCTGAGGGCTTATGGTTGGTTCAACATATGAAAACTAATCAGGAGTGATGTCACTAAGGGTGGGACATAGGTCTTTCCTGACTTTGCTCCCCCCCACAAGAAAAACAATTATTACTGGACAAAGCACTACTGACAATGTCTTAGAACACGGATGTGAGGTTTCTCTTTTCCCACTGGAAGAACCAAAGGCTCAATGGAGACTTGTCCATGTGTGCTGTGCTGGCCTGGGTGAAAGGCAATGCAGTCAATAGGTAGCCACTTTTCTTACCCTTCTAATGCAATCTGTCCTGGTCTCTGTGGTGCAGGGGGCTGCTTCAGCCTCACACCTGTGTTCTAGGATTCTCTCAGTAGTGTGTTGCTATTGAATAGTTGTCAGTTGTTTTTCTTGTGAGGGAGAGTGAAGTCAGGAACAACCTATGTTGCCATATGAGTGACATCAGAATCCCCATGATGAAAACCCAACAAATTAGATATACTAGGAACATGCCTCAACATAAAAAGCCCACAGCTAACATTACACACAAAGGTAAAAGTCTGAAAGCTTTACTTTTAAGATCAGGAATAAGACAAGCGTGCCAACTCTCATTACTCCTATTCAATCTAGTACTGGAAGTCCTAGCCAGAGCAATCAGACAAGAAAAAGAAATAAAAGCCATCATAATTGGATAGGAAGAAATTAAATTGGCTCTATTTGCAGATGACATAATTTTACATATAGAAAACCCTAAAGAGTTCACCAAAAAAACATTTGAGCTAATCCATGAATTCAATAAAGTTGCATGATACAAAATTAACATATAAAAATTAATAACATTTCTATACACTGACAATTGAATTACCTGAAAAAGAAATAAAGAAAATGATCCCATTTACAATGGCATTAAAACAATAAAATACTTAGGAAAAAATTAAACCAAGGAGGTGAAAGATCTCTACACTGAAAACTGTAAGACATTAATGAAAGAAACAAAAGACACAAAAAAGTTAAATGATATCCAGTGTTTGTAAATTGGAAAAATTAATATTGTTAAAATATCAGTACTATCAAAAGACATCTATATATTGAATGCCATCCCTATCAAGATTCCAATGGCATTTTTATAGAAGTAGAAAATAATCCTAAAATTTATATGGCATTGTAGAAGACCCCAAGCAGCTAAAGCAATCCTGAGGAGTAAGACAGCTGCGATCATACTCCCTGATTTCAAGCTATATTAAAAAGCTATAGTAATCACTGTGGAAAACAGTATGGATGGTCTTCAAACAAATAAAATATAGAACCACCATGTGATCCAGTAATTCCACTTCCGGATATTTTTCTGAAGAAAACAAAAGCACTATTTCAAGAAGATGTATGCACTTCATTGTAGAATTATTTGCAATAACTAAGGCAAGGTAGGGAAACCACCTACGTGCCCATCAATAGGTGAATGGATAAAGAAAATCTGATACATATATAAATTTGATATGTGTGTATATGTATATACACAAACACACACACACACACACACACACCATGGAATATTACTCAGCCATAAAATGAATGAAAAATTGCCATCTGTGACATGGATGGACCTAGAGGGCATTATGCTAAGTGAACTAAGTCAGACAGAAAAAGACAAATATCGTATGTTTTCATTCATATGTGGAATGTAGAAAATAAAATAAATAAACAAAGATAACAGAAACAGATCCAGAGAGACAGAGAACAAACAAGTGGTTGCCAGAATGGAGGAGAGTGGAGGAATAAGTTGAAAAGTTGAGGGAAATTAAGAGGTACAAATTTCCAGTTAAAAACTAAATGAGCCATAGGGATGAAATTTTCAGCATGGGGTATATAGTCAATAATAGTGTAATATTTTTGTATGGTGATACAGTAGCTAGACTTACCATGATGATCATTTTGTAATGTGTAGAGATATCAAATCACTTTATTGTGCACTAGAAGCTAACATAATGTTGCAGGCCAATTATACTTCAACAAAGAAACAAACAAACAAACAAACAAATTCATAGACAAAGAGATCAGATTTGTGATTACTAGTGGCAGGGGGAGAGGAGAATTGGATGAAGGTGGTCAAAAGGTAGAAAATTCTGATTATAAGATAAATAAGAACTAGGGGTATAATGTACAAATGATTAATATAATTAACAACCTGTATGCTATGTATGAAAATTGTTAAAAGAATATATCAAATCCTAAGAGTTCTTATCACAAGGAAAAATATTTTTCCTTTTTTAAAAAATTTTGCATCTATATATGATGATGAGTGTTCAATAAATTTATTATAGTAATCATTTCATGATGTATATAAGTCAAAATGTTAGGCTGCACATCTTAAAACTTATATAGAGCTGTATGTCAATTGTATCTCAATAAAACTGGAAGAAAAAAGCTATAGTAATCAAAATAGTATAGTACTGGAGAGAGGAGGCCAAGATGGCATAGTAGAAGGATGCTCGTAGCTCACCCTCTCCCACAAATGCACCAAGACTCACATCCACAGACCCACTCAGCCAACCAGAGCACCTGCGGAACTCAGACAGAACATCGTCCTCTTCAAAAAATAGAGACGCCAAAAATCTTGTAGGAGAAGAGGAAAAAAGAAAGAAGAAAAGGCAAAACAGTGTGGGATGGGTCCCACGGGGACGGAGCGGCAAAGGAGGACTAACACTCGTTCACTGGGTATCCCCTCTCCAACCTAGAGGCCAGCGGGATGGAGGCGGAGCCTCCGAGGCTCAGATCTGTACAGAGCAGCCCTTGACATACAGAACTAAGTTAAACGGGCACAGAGAGTCCCCACGACAACCAGCATGACACACGGGCTGGCAGCTGGGGGCCAGGACAGGCTGGCTGAACCGGGCGGAGGATGGGGGCGGCTGCACTGAGGCAGCGTGGGGGGACGGCAGGGGGATGCGCACTGTGGTTGTGGGTGCACAGGGCAGAACAACCTGGGCCCTCCATAAAACAACACGGTTGATGTGCCCTGGGGGTAAGGGTGCATACACCCATCTCTGAAAACCCATGGAAAAGTTTTTGGGTGAAGAGAGGCAAGGCTCAGGCACAGCTGCCATATCCTCCGGCGCTTAGCACCCAGGCGGGGGCAGGGGTGAAACCTGAATCCGCACCGAAGGGCTTACTCAGCAGCCTCCAAGGCCAGATGGAGACTTGTCTACAGCCCGAGGCAGATAGGATCCTTCCATCCTGGGTCCTCAGAGAACTTGCTCCGCCAAGACAAACAAGGAGCTGGATTTTGGGCCGGAGCAGGGACAGGGCTGTTCCTCAGTCTTCCCCGAGCCCGCCTGCGGAACTCGCAAGGGCACAGAGCAGCAGAGTAACTGGCGCCGGGAGAGGGCAGGCGGCCGCCCTCCTTTCGGGCAGGAACGCAACCCCTGACCTTGGTGCTGGGAGGGGGCGCGACCCCCGCTCCTACCTGACCAGACTGCAACATCTGATTGCAGCATCCTGAGGGGCAGTGACCTGCACACCCACAGCAAAGGAAAGCTGCACCTGACCCAGTGTTGTGAGGGGGTGCGATCTAGTGGCCAACAGACACTAGGAGCAGCACAGACGAGGGCACCAACGGAGGGCCTCTGCAAACAGCAAGCTGAGCTTCCAAAACAGGGCAAAGACAGAAAGACTTCCCATTAAGAGCATACAGTCTTCAGGAGAACACCGTCCCTTTTTTGTTTAAACCTGCTTTTACCTGTTCTATTTTCTATTACCCTTTAAATTTTTACTTCTTAAACAAATATATATACTCCCAGTTTTAATCCCTTTAAAATTTTTTAAAAATATTTTTATTATTATTTTTTAAAAATCCATGTCAATCATTTTTATTTCTCTTGGTTTTGATGTCCTGTTATTGATTATACACAGGTTTCAAATACATGTTTTCCCTCTTTTCTCCTTTTTTAAAAGTTTTTAAAAGACGTCTCAACTCTATCGCTATTCTGCTTCAACTTGCTCTTCTATTACTCATTATACACTGTTTTCAAACCTTTTTTTTCTCCCTTCTTTTAAAATTCTCTTTCTCTCTGTCTCTCTCTCTTTTTTTTTTTTTTTTAGTTTTATTCCTACATAGGCATTAGATAGATAAATAAATAAAATCTTTAAGGACCACAGTAGATAATTGAAATTGATACTCCATAAACCACAGTGCCAGAGAGGTATAAGCAAGATGAAGCAGAGAAATCATTCCCAATTAAAAGAACAAGAGAAATCCCCTGAAAGAACGATCAATGAAATAGATATTGATAGCCTACTAGATCAAGATTTCAAAAAAAGAGTGATCAAAGTACTGAAGGAACTAAAAGAGATAGTGTTTAGAGATATAAAATATGTCAAAGATGAAATGGAAGCTATAAAGAAGAGACAAGTAGAAATGGTAAACTCATTGGCTGAGACGAGAAATGATCTAAAGGCTGTGCAAAGCAGACTAGATAATGTAGAGGAACGAATAAGTGACTCAGAAGACAGGACAACAGAAAGCAACCAATCAGAACAGGTACAAGGTAAACAAATAAAAACAAATGAAAATAGCCTAAGGGACCTATGGGATGATACAAAGCATGACAATCTTTGCATAATAGGGGTCCCAGAAGGGGAAGAAAGATCAAAGAGGATTGAAAAGGTATTGGAAGAAATCATGACTGAAAACTTCCCAAACTTAAAGAAGGAATCAGATATCCAAGTACAGGAAGCTCAGAGGGTCCCAAACAGGAAGAACCCAAATAGACCCACACCAAGAGATATCATAATCAAGATGGCCAGAGTCAAGGATAAAGAAATGATCCTAAAGACAACAAGAGAAAAGCAAAGAGTCAGTTACCCATGTAAGGCCCTCAGCTGATTTCTCTACATAAACACTACAATCCAGAAGGGAGTGGCAAGATATACTCAAAGTCCTGAATGAAAAAAAAGATGCAGCCTAGGATACTTTATCCAGCAAGGCTATCTTTTAGGATAGAAGGAGACATAAAGAATTTCACAGACAAGAAAAAAACTACAAGAGTTTAGCAACACTAAACCCATGTTAAAAGAATTATTGAAAGGTCTATTATAAACAGAAAAGCAGCAGGGTGCTACAGAAATGAGAAGCTCACAACTGGAAAGGTGATAACTCATGAATTACAAATAAAATAAACATGAAATTATAAAAGAAGACATACAAATCATTGAGATTGGGAGAGGGAGGCAGGAAAATATAGAATATTTTTTCTTTCTTTTTTAAATTTTTTGTTCTTAGTAGGATGGGTTTGAGATCATGTCACTATCAGTTTAATAAAAACAGTTATAGTAATGGGCTAATAGACTTACAAAAAAGGGTAATCATAAGCCAAAAACTTACAAGGGAGTCACAAAAACTAAATACAATCCATGATAATACAAAGGAAAATTATCAAACCACAAAAGGAGGAAGAACAGAACAAAGAGGAAACACCAAATAAGCTGCAAAGATAAGTTCAAAATGGCAATAAACACACATCTATCATTAATTACTGTAAATGTTAATGGACTAAATGCTACACTCAAAAGACATAGAGTGGCAGACTGGATAATAGAGCAAGAACCTTCAATGTGCTGCATACAAGAGACCCACTTTAGGGAGAAGGACACATATAGATTGAGAGTGAAAGAATGGAAAAGGATATTCCATGCAAATGGAAAAGCTAAAAAAGCAGGTGTTGCAGTACTGATTTCAGACAAATTAGACTTTAAAACAAAGGCCATAAATAAAGATAAAGAAGGACATTTTATAATGATTAAAGGAGTGATACAAGATGAGGATATTACACTCGTTAATATATATGCACCCAATATACGAGCATGTAAATACATAAAACAATTACTAACAGAGATAAAGGGGGATATTTACGGGATTACAATAATAGTTGGAGATTTTAAGACTGCATTAACATCACTAGACAGATCTTTCAGACAGAAAATAAATAAGGTAACAGAGAAATTAAATAATACAATAGAAAAATTAGACTTGGTGGATATTTTCAGAGCATTAACCCCCCAAAAATAGGATACACATTCTTTTCAAGTGCACATGGAACATTTTCTAGGATTGACCATGTACTTGGGCACAAAAGAAACCTCAACAATTTTAAGAAGATAGAAATTATCTCCAGCATCTTTTCTGACCACAATGCCATGAATTTAGAAATCAACTACAGAGAAATAAAGGAGAAAACAGGAAAGCATGGAGATTAAACAACATGCTATCAAAAAACCAATGGGTCAATCAGGAAATCAAAGCTGAAATTAAAAATATACCTTGAGAGAAATGAAAATGAAAGCACAACCACACAAAATTTATGGGACACAGCAAAGGCAGTGCTAGTAGAGAAGTTTATAGTGATACAGGCCTTCCTCAAAAAAGAACAATCTCAAATAAACAATTTAACCCACCAGCTGAAAGAACTAGAAAAAGAAGAGCAAAAAACCCAAAAAGGCAGTAGAAGGAAGGAAATTATAAAGACCAGGGAGGAAATAAATAAAATAGAGATTTTAAAAAAACATAGAAAAAATCAATCAAAACAAAAGCTGTTTGTTTTTTTTTTTTTTGAAAAAGTAAATAAAATTGACAAACCTCTGGCCAAACTCACAAAGAAGAAAAAACAGACAGCACAAATTAGCAAAATAAGAAAGGATAATGGAAAAATTACAACAAATAACATAGAAATACAGAAGATCATATAAGAATATTATGAAAAACTATATGGAACCAAAATGGATTACCTAGAGGAGATGAACAAGTTTCTGAAAACATACTGTCCACCAAGACTGAATCAAGAAGAAACTGACCACTTGAACAAACTGATCACTAGAAATGAAATCGAAATAGCAATAAAAAACCTCCCTACAAATAAAAGTCCAGGACCGGACGGCTTCATCGGGGAATTCTATCAAACATACAAAGAAGAACTCATACCAGTCCTTCTCAAACTCTTCCAGAAGATTGAAAAGGAGGGAATACTCCCAAACTCATTCTATGAAGCCACCATCACCCTGAAACCAAAACCAGACAAAGACACTGCCAAAAAAGAGAATTATAGGCCAATATCACTGATGAACATAGATGCCAAAATCCTCACCAAAATTTTAGCAAATAGAATCCAACAACACATAAAAAAGATTATACATCATGACCAAGTGGGGTTCATCCCAGGGACACAAGGCTGGTTCAACAAATGCAAATCAATCAATGTAATACATCACATCAACAAGAGAAAGGACAAAACCCACATGATCATCTCAATCGATGCAGAAAAAGCATTTGATAAAATTCAACACCTATTTATGATAAAAACTCTCACCAAAGTGGGTATAGAGGGAACATATCTCAACATAATAAAAGCTATATATGACAAACCTACAGCCAGCATAGAACTCAATGGTGAAAAACTCAAAAGCTTCCCACTAAAATCTGGGACAAGACACGGATGCCCACTATCACCACTCCTATTCAACATAGCCTTGGAAGTCTTAGCCACAGCAATCAGGCAACAGAGAGAAATAAAAGGGATTGAAACTGGAAAAGAAGAGGTAAAAGTGTCACTATATGCTGATGACATGTTACTATATATAGAAAACCCTAAAAGGTCCACACAAAAACTACTAGAGCTGATTGGATAATTCAGCAAGGTAACAGGTTACAAGATTACTGTTCAAAAATCAGTTGCATTTCTTTACACTAACGATGAATGAACAGAAAGGAAAGTAAAGAAACAATCCTCTTTAAAATAGCACTCAGCAGAATAAAATACCTAGGAATAAATCAAACCAAGGAGGTGAAAGAATTATACACAGAAAACTATAAACCACTGATGAAGGAAATTAAAGAAGGCTTTAAAAAATGGAAAGATATCCCACACTCTTTGATTGGAAGAATCAATATTGTTAAAATTGTCACACTGCCCAAGGCAATCTACAGATTTAATGCAGTCCCTATCAAATGACCCAGGACATATTTCACAGAACTAGAACAAATCATAATAAAATTTATATGGAACCATCAAAGACCTAGAATTGTCAAAGCATTACTGAAGGGAAAGAAAGAGGCTGGAGGAATAACTCTCCCAGACTTCAGACAATACTATAGAGCTACAGTCAGCAAGACAGCATGGTATTGGTACAAAAACAGACATATAGACCAATGAAATAGAATAGAGAGCCCAGAAATGAACCCGCAAACTTTTGGTCAACTAATCTTCAACAAAGGAGGCAAGAATATACAATGGAATAAAGACAGTCTCTTCAGCAAATGGTGTTGGGAAAACTGGACAGTAGCATGTAAATCAATGAAGCTAGAACACTCCCTTACACTATACA
The DNA here is from genome assembly GCF_009834535.1 of Camelus ferus. Classification (NCBI taxonomy): domain Eukaryota; kingdom Metazoa; phylum Chordata; class Mammalia; order Artiodactyla; family Camelidae; genus Camelus; species Camelus ferus. The sequence goes on from NC_045732.1 coordinate 54,403,951, forward strand.
CAAAAATCAACTCAAAATGGATCAAAGACTTAAACATAAGACAAGATACAATAAACCTCCTGGAAGTAAACATAGGCAAAACATTACCTGACATACATCTCAAAAATTTTCTCCTAGAAGAAATAAAAGCAAGAATAAACAAATTGGACCTAATGAAACTTACAAGCTTCTGCACAGCAAAGGAAACCAGAAGTAAACAAAAAGACAACCTACGGAATGGGAGAAAATTTTTGCATATGAAACCAACAAAGGCTTGATCTCCAGAATATATAAGTATCTCATATAACTTAATAAGAAAAAAAACAACCCAATCCAAAAGTGGACAGAAGACCTAAACAAGCAATTCTCCAAGGAAGAAATACAGATGACCAATAGGCACATGAAAAAATGCTCATTATCACTAATTATCAGAGAAATGCAAATCAAAATTACAATGAGGTATCACCTCACACCAGGCAGAATGGCCATCATTCAAAAATCCACAAATGACAAATGCTGGAGAGGCTGTGGAGAAAAGGGAATCCTCCTTCACTACCGGTGGGAATGCAGTTTCGTACAGCCACTGTGGAAAACAGTATGGCGATTTCTCAAAAAACTCGGAATAGACTTACCATATGACCCAGGAATCCTGCTCCTGGGCATATATCCAGAAGGAACCCTACTTCAAAATGACACCTGCACCTCAATGTTCACAGCAGCAGTATTTACAATAGCCAAGACATGGAAACAGCCTAAATGTCCATCAACAGGTGACTGGATAAAGAAGTGTTCATATATTTATACAATGGAATACTACTCAGCCATAAAAACCAACAACATAACGCCATTTGCAGCAACATGGATGCTCCTGGAGAATGTTATTCTAAGTGAAGTAAGCCAGAAAGAGAAAGAAAAATACCATATGAGATCACTCATATGTGGAATCTAAAAAAAAAAGAAAAAACAAAAAACAAAAAACAATAAAACAAAGTGTAAATATAAAACAGAAATAGACTCATAGACATAGAATACAAACTTGTGTTTGCCAAGGGGGTGGAGTTTGGGAAGGGATAGTGGGATTTAAAAATTGTAGAATAGATAAACAAGATTATATTGAATAGCACAGGGAAATATACACAAGATCTTATGGTAGCTCACAGAGAATAAAATGTGACAGTGAATATATATATGTTCATGTATAACTGGAAAATTGTGCTCTACACTGGAATTTGACACAACATTTTAAAATGATTATAAATCAATAAAAATGTTAAAAATATAAAAATTAAATTAAAAAAAAGTTTTCACACACAAAAAATTAGTATAGTGCTGGCATAAAAAGAGACACAGACCAATGGAGCAGAATCAAGAGCTCAGGAATAAACCAATGCATATATGTTCAATTAATATTTAACTATGAGGACAAGATGACTCGATAGAGAGAAGACAATCTCTTCAATAATTAGGGCAGGGAAAGCTGTATATTCACATGCAAAAGAATGAAACTAGACCCCTATCTTATATTATTTACAAAAATTAAATCTGACTGGATTAAAGACTTGAATGTAAGGCTAGAAACCATAAGAACTCTTGAAGATAACAGAAAAAAATCTCCTTGACAGGGATCTTGGCAATGATTTCTTTGTATATGATACCTAAAGCACAAGAAACAAAATCAAACATAAACAAAGGAGACTACATCAAACTAAAAAAGCTTCTACATAGCAAAAGAAATGATCAACAAAATGTATGAACAACTTACAGAATGAGAATAAAACATTTACAAACCATGCATCTGGTTAGGGGTTAATATTTAAAATATATTAAAAAGTCATACAATTCAATAGCAAAAAACCAATAATCCAATTAAAAAGGCAAAGGACCTCAATAGATGTTTTGCAAAGAAGATATATGAATAGCCAAAAGGTATATGAAAGGTGCTCAATATCACTAATCATAAGATAAATGCATTTTTAATATCACAATGAGATTTTTCCTTATGCTTGTTATAATACCTATCACCAAAAAGACAATACATAATAAATGTTGTCAAGGGTGTGGATAAAAGGGTAAACTTGTGCACTCTTGGTAGAATTGTAAATTGGTACTGGCACTACGTAAGACAGTATGTATCCTCAAAATTTTTAAAATAGAACTACCATATGATCAAGCAATTTAACTTCTGGAAATATATCCAATGGAAATGAAAACTCAAACTTGAAAAGACATCTATCTGCACTCCCATGTTCATAGCAGCATTAGTTACAATAGCCAAGACATGGAAGCACCTAAGTTTTGAGCAACAGATTAATGGATTAAGAGGTTGTGAAATATGTAGAGAGTGGAATATTATTCAAACATAAAAAATGAAGTCTTGCCATTGGCAACAACATGGATGGACCTCAAGGGCATTATGCTACATGAAATAATTCAGACAGAGAAAAACAATTGTTGTATGGTATGACTTATATATAGGATCTAAAACAAATAAACAGACAAAACAAAACAAACAAACAAACAAACAAACAAACAAACACCTCATAGAAAAGGAGATCTGATTTGCGGTTACCAGAAGCAGCAGGTAGAGGGAGTGGGAATTGGATGAAGATAGTCAAAAGATACAAAGATCCATTTATAAGATAAGTACTGGGAATGTAACGTACAACACCATGACTGTAGTTAACACTGCTACTACATATTTGAAAGTTGTTAAGAGAGTAGTCCCCACAAGTTCTTATCACTAGGAAAGATTTTTTCTTTTTCTTTTTCTTCAGTATATATGAGATAATGGATGTTAACTAAACCTATTGTGATAATAATTTCACAAAATATGTAAGTGAAATCATTATGATGAACACCTTAAACTTACATAGTGTGGCATGTCAATTATATCTTAGTAAAACTGAAAAAAAGATATGCAAAATAAATAAATACCAAAAAAGAAAAAGAAAAAAACAGCATAATACTCCAAATTAATAGAATAAAGAAAAAATTCACATGAATATATCTTATTAGATGCAGAAATAGCATTTGACAAAAATTTAATACCTTTTCATGATAAAAGCTTCAACAAACCAGGAATAAAAGGGAATTTTTATTTTTTATCATCCTGATAAAGACCATCTACAAAAAACCCCACAGGTAACACCATATTTAATTGTGAGAGACTGAATGTTTTCCATTTAAGATAAAGAAGAAGAGAAAGATGTCTTACCACTTCTACTTAACATTGCACTGGAGGTACTAACAGTTAGTTGAGAAAAATAAAATGTAGTAAGGTTTTACACAAGTAAAACTACCTAAGCTTGTAGATAGCATGACTTTATATAAAGAAAACCCTAAGAAATCCACTTGCATCTTATATAACTAATGGATTAGTTCAGTATGTTTTTAAGATACAAGACCAATGTACAAAAATAAATGAACAATCCAATAATTAAATTAAGAAAGAAATTCCATTTAAAATCACACTAAAAAGAGCTATATACTTATAAGTAAATTTAACAAAATAAGTGCAAGACTTATTTACTAAAAAGTACAACATACTGTTAAAAGAAATTAGAGAAGATCTAATAAGTAGAAAGGTATACCATGTTCATGGATCAGAAAACACAGTATTAGTAATATGACAATACTCCCCAAATCAACCTACAAATTGAACATGATCAATATCAAAATTCCAGCTGTCGTTTTTGCAGAAACTGATAAGCTGATCTTAAAATTCATATGCAAATTCAAGGGACCTCAAATAACCAAAATAATTTAGATAAAGTTGAATAAATTAGGAGGACTCTCGCTTCCCAATATCAAAACTTACTACAAAGGTACAGTAATCCAAATCCAATTATAGTAATCTAATACAGTGTTGTATTAGCATAAGAAGAGACAGATACATCAATACAGTGGAACTGATAGTCCAGAAATAAACTCTTCCATATGATCAACTGATTTTAAGAAGGATGACAAGATCATTCAATGGAGAAAGTATAATTTTTCAATAAGTGGTGCTGGGACAGCTAGATATTCACATGCAAAATAATCAAGGTGAATTCCTACCTCACATCATACACAAAAACCACCTCCAAACAGATGAAATGCCTATATGTAAGAGATACAATTATAAAATTCTTAGAAAAAAACACAGGAGTCAGGTTTTGTTACTTTGGCTTAGGTAATAACTTATTGAATACCAAAAGTGCTAGTAACAACAGAAAAATAGGTAAATTGTACTTAATCAAAATTTAAGTGTTTCTGCATAAATAGTACCTTCAAGAGAGTGAAAAGAAAGCATATGGAGTGGGAGAAAATATTTGCAATTCATATACCTGATAAGGACTAGTTTAGAGAATATATGAAGAACTGAATAATTACAATTCAAAAAACAAACAATTTAAAAAATGGCCAAATTCTCTAAATAGACATTCTCCAAATAAGATACCTGAATGGCCAATAAGCACATGAAAAGGGAGTTACTATCATTAGCTATTAGGGAAATGCAAATCAAGACCTCCATGAGCTATTTCACACCCATGATAGTGGCTATAATCAAAATGACTGACATGGCAAATGTTGGTCAATATGTGGAGAAACTGGACCCCTTTACACTGATGGTAGGACTGTAATGTGAAACAACCACTTTGGAAAAAATTTTGTCATTTCTTCAAAACTTTAAGCATAGACTTACAAAATGATCTAGAAATGCACACCTAGATACATACCCAAGAGATCTGAAGACATATTTCCACATAGCAATTTATATATAAATATTCATAGCAGCATTATTCATAATAGACTATGCATATACAGCCCAAATAACCATCAACTAATGAATGGACAATTTATGCTATATATACACAATCGAATATCACAGAGCAACATAAAAGAATGAAGTGGTGATACACAATACTACATGGACCTTGAAAACATTATGCTAACTGAAAGAAGCCAGTCACAAAAAGCCATCATATTGTATTATTCCATTTATAATAATATTCAGAATAGGTAAATTTATAGAGAGAAAGAAGGTTAGCTGTTGTCTAGTGCTGAGATGGGGGATTTGGTGTGCCAGTGAGTATGTAATTCATTTTTGATGTAAAGAAATGTTCTAAAATTAGATTGTGGTGCTGCCTGAACAGCTCTATGAATATATTAAAAACTACTTAATTGCACACTTTTAATGTATAAACTCTATACTATGTGAATTATATCTTAATAAAGTCATTTAAAAGTGATCCATGCTAACTATACATTCAACACAGATTACTATTACTTTTTTTAAGTTGAATATTGCCTGAGAGTTATCCTAGCAAAGTCATTCAGTCTTACTGGCCCTCACTCTCCTCAGGTCAAAATAACATTTGCATTGGTTTAGATGTCATAATGTGTAGCTTTCACAGCTATTAAATTTCCATGTTTACTTGAGAAAATGCATTGAAGCTTTCAAATATTGAATAAATTTGGAGGACACTACCAAAGCACTTTCACTGGTGGGGATACATTGTACTTATTTAGTGCATTGTAAAGGAAGCTCAAAGTGTTCTATTAACTTCTAAGTTCTTATGAAGTCCATGAGAGTGAGGAATGCACTTAATTATAAGCAACAATAATAGCAGCAACAAAGAATCCTGAATTTTTGTCTTCCAAAATGCTCCAATACCTTCACATAAATGATAACTATTAATCTTTAATCATCACAGCACTCAACATAAATAGGTCGACTGACATAGAGATAATATGAAAAGTGAAAGGCACTTTGGAGACCAATACGTTTGCAATCTGGCCCCAAAGCAGTGAGGCCAACCTGTGGAGATTTTGAAATACAAATGGGCTATTGTACTTTGGTATAGCTACCGAACTTCAGCCCTTAATGTGGTATTTCAAAGTGGCTCCAAAAACAGAGCTGACTGTAACTTCTTAGCATCCTTACAGATTTCTTCAATTTGTATTCAGTCACCTATATAGCTTGGAGCTAGACTATCTTCCAGAAATAGGACCTCAGTTCAAAGATACCTGGTATAACAGAGAGAAGAGGCAAATATCTGTTATATAGTCCAGGGTCAGAAACTAAAGAGAATCACTTGCTTGCTTATAGTTTCAAAGCTATAAAATTGCCAAGTTGGTCATAGGTTTTATCTTTCTAAGTCCTGATTTAATAGTAATACAGCTTGGTAATTGAGCTTCATCAAAATCTGAGAGGATAACTACCATGGGCTGAATGTGTCCTAGATGAATTTGTATGTTGAAACCTAAACCTCAATATGATGGCATTTGAAGGTGGAACTTTTGGGAGGTGATTAGGTCATGTGGATGGAGCCCTTATGAATGTGATAAGTGTCCTTACAAAAGAGACCCCAGAGAGCTCCCTTGCTGCTTCTGCCACATGAAGACTCAGTGAGAAGACAGTCATCTATGAATTAGGAAGCAGGCACTCACCAGATACCAAATTTGCCAGCACCTGGATCTTGGGTTTCCCAGACTCCAGAACTGTGAGAAATAAATGTTTGTTGGGTTTTAAGTCACCCAGTCTATGACATTTTTGCGATAGAAGCTCCAATGGACTGACATTAATCTTTCTGAACTACACTTCCCCAGGCTGCCTTGGTTTCCTCAAGTATCTACTAATTAAAAGGAAGATGGGGCAAAGTGATATCCCAAGGGTTCTATGCAAATACTCTACCATACTGTTTCAGGTCAAGTTGAAGGAGAGCTGGTATAATACAAACAGAAGAATATGAAAACGAATATATGCATGTATATGCATGACTGGGACATTATGCTGTATACCAGAAATAGACACATTGTAACCAACTATATTTCAATAAAATTTTTAAAAAATTAAAAAAAGAAATAGATGGGCTTTTAATACATAGATTGTGATATTGAGAGCTGATCTCCAGTCTTCTTTCAGCCAGCACTGCAGGTATTTCTTTCACAACTGCCTTGTGATAATTGTGGGCCAAAGAATATCTACTTGAAATAGAATGTAAAGGAGACCTGGGCTAGCAGAGTTTCAATAACTTTCCAACTATGATGTCATAAGTACAAGAAAGTTTATGTGCCTGTACAAGGAGCCTTGCACAGATCGTGTCATTTCATGTACAGCATTTCTATGAAATAGATGTTATTAAGCTCATTATACAAATGTGGAAACTGTTACACAGAAAGGTTATGACACTTGCCTGAGATCACACAAGTAGAAAGTGGCAGAGCCTAGATTTGAATCCAGCTCTGTCAGGCTCTAAGCCCGTGCTCAAAATTGTTATGTCAGATTGCCTTTCTTTAAAGAGATTGCTATTCAAAAAGATGTTACTAAGTTTCATTCCATTTAAAAAGTTCTTTTACATAAAACAAATTTAATTCCTCTAAAAGTTCTGTTAGGGAAAAAGATAGAGACTATAAAAAGGTAAAATCATAGGTTAAATTATCCTTTAGGGAGCAGTCAGTTTATGAAAAATTAAAAATTAAAATCTGCCACTATCAGGCCTCCAAATATTCTAATAAAGTTGAAATCATTAGGCTGTATGGTAAAGCAGAAAAAATGAGTTGGAATCCTGGTTCTTTCATGTATTGGCTGTGTGATTCTAGACAAGATTTTTAAAATATGGATAAAATGCCTGTATGTCCAGATTGCCATGAAGATTAAATGAGAGCAGGTATATACATTTACTTATGGTGCCTAGTATATGCAAGGCCCTTAACAAATGGTAAACGTTATTGTTATTACTACCTTTAGGAACAATACTGAAGGCATAAAGAGATACAGAAGAGTTGGTGAATGAAAGGGAGCATCATGGAGAATCTTAAGGGTATGATTCAATATTACTTTAAGCATGCTGTAGGAAAGAGCAAACACAGAAAAATGAGAAGATTCTCAATAAGAATGACTACTAATGATGATGATGGCATACTCTTCTATTAGAGGTAGGTACCAGAAGGATACTTCCTATATTCTTCTATTGCTTTTCATTTTGAAGCAGGGAGCTATAAGATAAAGGGAGTTAAGAAAAGTTGTTTTCTTATATTGGTTGAGAGCAGCCTGGAAGCATCTTAAATCCAGATAAAATTTAAATACTGCAGTTGAACAAATTAAAGGGTCTAGCCAGTAGCATGGAAAAATGGCAAACATTGATGCCCTGCTATTCTAATTCGCTGAAGCAGATTTTTCAAAGAGAAGCTCTATGGTCTTAAGAGATGTTCTGAGGTAGGTTTATACCTCACTGCTGAAATTATTTGAAGCATATCTAAACAACTGAATATGTGAAACAATAAAGAAACTATGCCAATTTTTTGCATAGGTCTAAAACTGTTTTCTTACTTTGAATACATCTCTTTCCTATAAACATTTTTAAAGACAATTTGATTACTGTTGCACTTAACGTTTTAATAAAGCATTTACCTTTAGAAAAAGCAGTTGGCTGAGTCATTGTAGGCTCTGACTTCTCAACCACTGTCACCTAGAGAATTGATTGACCTGCCTACCTATGTACCCAAGGAAAGTACCAGTCATCTAGTGACATATCCCCAAACTGCAAGTAAAAATCATCACAGGAATAATCCATGTTCAATAAGATGAGTCTAGCCAATTTAGTCCTATTTTAGTGATGGGAAATGACATGCTTCTCACAAGGCTATTATTTCCTGAACAAAATCATTTTAAATGTCAGGAGAAAACTGCCACGTTATAAAAATGATTATATTCCATGGAAAAAAACTCACCATTTTTAAATGTGACAAAGAAAGCACAAGATTCTTTAAAGAGTTGACTCCAAACCATCACTTTGAAGCAAACAAATATCAAATTACTTCAATATATGAGTGAAATGATCTAGGTCTCATGTCTAATTGGATACCAACACAGTTTTTGACACAAAATAAACTTTAAAAAATCTTTATAAAATAAACTTACATATTACCTGGTAATTGTTTTGGTTTTGTGATAACCTCAATTGGTTTGATGATGCAAAGTGTGAAGAAAAATTACTTCGTGATGGATTTGTATTACTGTACATTGTAGTAGATGCTGTGTGCAGTGAGGTCCGTGGTGTCAAATGGTATTCTCTGTTTTGATACAGTACATTGTCTGACAAGTCTCTAATATTCACCATTTGTGAATTTGGCATACTTCTTCCTGGTCTGGGCAAAGCTGTACTTTGGTTCTCAGCTCGAAGGGAAGTGCCACTTTCATAAAATCTTGAGTAGCTTGGAATCTGTGCTCCCATCAATGCCAACTCTTCCTCTCTGGCATACTCATCATCAGCATCTCCAGTCTCCATAGCAATGGACAAACAAGTTCCTTCTGTTGAACTAGGGGGCTTCTGTGGGGCATTTCCTCCCAGAATTCTCTGGGGGTAATCACTAACTGCCAATGAAAATACTTCATGGATTTCCAAGTTTTGTGTTCTGCAGTAAGGGTCTCTAATAGATGGCTTTTGTCCACATAAGTTATGTGATGCTAGACCTGTGTGCTCAGGTTTATATGATCTTTGAATTCCGACTGGTTCAATTTTGCAAGGTCGGTGGCACACAGATGGCTTTTGAGGTACCGTCATCTCAGAGGCTTGTATTGAAGAGCTTCCATAGTTTTTCTTTGTGTGATTGTATACCGAGCTTCCAGCATTTAGCACACTTGTCTGTCTTGACAAAATAATTGTTTTTTCACCTAAAAGCAGAGAGGCATTTTTACAGTGTGCTACTTGTCTTTGAACAGGAATGTGCAACTGAAACTCAGTATCATTCTTACTGGCTGTTTTCTGAATAGGGATTTTATGTGCTTCTGTAATTTGTGTATTTATATGTTTGGTTGTCCCTTGCCTACTTGATGAACTGGCTGGACTGTATATACCAGTTACAATGACATCATTATTGGGAGATGTCCAAGAAGACTGTTGACCTGAGGGTGGAGCAATATTAACCACATTTCTGACTGCAGTGTCTGGAGCTGCCAAAGAAGTACCAGAAACAGTTCCTGTTGTTGCTGCTCCGGATTCAGAATTCTTACTACTCATTTTTCTTCTCTTATTGCCAACCCACGTCTGGAAGGATAAAAATGACATTATAGAAAAGTTTTTAACAAAAAACCAAGAAAAATAAATTTCTATGTGATAAACTGCATTCCCATTTGTCATAGAATCAAGATCTACACAAATTTAAAATAAAACAAAAGAAAAATAACTAAAGTATAAGGTCAGATATGATCAGGGACTGACACTTAATAAGTATCTAGGATCTCTGATAAAAGAATTGTATTATTATTCCTCTCCTCCTCAAAACCCATCTAATTAATCTGTAGCAAGAACCCTAAAATGTTTATATTCCTTGGCCTAGTAAATTCACTTCTGGGAATTTATCTTAAAAGCAATCCTAGATGTATACAAAGTTCATATGCAAAGACGTTCAACATATATTTATGTATAATAGTGAAAAATTGGAAGCATACTAGAGGTAGGATATTTAATGACATTGGAAATGCTCATAGTATTATGAAACAAATACACACTAGAAATCTTCAAGTTTAACAACTTCTGTTCTATGAACATAATTTGGTTAATTTAATACTGCTATATATTTAGATTACTTTTAGAAACATTCACTATTATAAATCATACTTCAATACACATCAGGGATGTGCATGCCATCTTTGTTCTACTGGTCCATTAGAATGCCACATTAGAAAGAAAACTGCTGGGCTTTTTGATATTTTTAAAGTACCCCCCAATGTACAAGAGGTCTGGTTTCCCCACACCCTCACCAACACTTTGCATTATCTTTTAGTTGTCTCTAATAGCCCAGGAGTTAAGAAAAGGTATATAATTGCTGTTCTGATTTGAATTTCTATGGTTACTATATTACTTTGATAGAGTTGCTTACCCAAAATGAATTTTTATATTGGAGTATTTGTCTTTTTAAACTGATTTATAAGAGCAATTTTCTACTAGAGATTGCAACACTTTGTCACAAGTTGAAAATATTTTTCCCTGTTTGTCATTAATTTATGGTAGTTATTTTCTTCTTTATGCTTTTCTCTACTTAACAAATTTTATGCAGTGAATATGTATTACTTTTATAAACAAAAAATTAATAAAAATAATACCAGTGCTTGGCATTTAAGACTTGATTATAAAATATGTACTTTTATATAAGTAATTTATTTTAATAATCTTAGCAGTATTACACTGAATCATGATTCTTCTTAAAATACACAATAAGAAACATTATGTTCCATAAAATGATTAGTAAACTTTACAGTTATTTCAAAAGGCCTACCATATTTTAAACTACCAAAACACATTAATCTATTAAGAATTTTAAAAAATAAATAAGTGAAACATTAAATGAACTAGCCTTGCATAAACATGGTGCAGAGTGTATCTGGTCACCTTTTGTGTGATGTGTTTTTGAAGACCAAATAAATTATCCAATTTTCAACGTATATTTACATTCTATACAACATTAATGTTATTGTAGTGCTATAAATAAAAGCCAACATGTATTGAATCTCCATTGTGTGTTCTTATATATATATATTAGCTCTTTTGCTAGATATTATTTTTCTAATTGTATAAATGAAGAAACTGAGGTGCAGAAATATTAAGTAGCTTGTGGAAGGATATCCTGCCAGCTAGTGGCAGAGCGAGGAATCAAAACCAATTTTACTTGACCTCAGAGCACATTCTCCTTCCACTATGATGAGAAACTCCTGAAATGGAGTTGGCCATCTCTGTTGGTCATTTTACTCTTGTAATTAGTTCTTCTGTAATGAAGAAAATGTTCCAGAAACTGAAATGTCCCATTTTGCTTCACATGAGGCTGTGGGAATTTAAAACTCCCTCTGATTTAGTTTTACTAAACATCAGAGGTGAGAATTTCAAGCAGAGGGACAAGAGAAGAAGACAGGAGAGAAAAACTAAAAGGCTTTAAAGTATACACACAAGAGAAATATTTCAAAAGAAATGTTTGGGGATAAATATAATTTCAATGTATGGTTTGAAAAGGTGAATATTATAAATATTCAAAATAAGTTACTATGTTATAGCTTTTCAAATATGAAAAATATATGTGGGAAGCATGATGCATTTGTTCATAATTTTTACAAAAACATATAAGCATTATATTTTAAAACTTTCAATGGGAAAGCAGTGAATTGGTAAAATTTGAACTCAAGAACTATTACATCTGGAGGGCAGTTCTGGGCAAGATTTCTAAGAAAACAATCTACCAAGTTCTCATTACAATACCTTCCTTAATTTTAAGAGTGATCTTAGTGCATTGCAAATTTACGACTTATATAGTTTCATAGGTCATATATATACATATATATAGTTACTTATATAGTTTACCAGATATTTGTATCATGTGCCCATTAAAAAGTAAAATACAGAATATCACATGCATATGAAACTCAGCTATCTAACAACCTCACTTGTTGAGAATGTAGCCATTGAGATGTCATTAAATCCATGTACTTTATTGAAAGAACTATCTTTGACCTTAAAGCTCACTTTCTCTTATTTTACACACAATTTAACCAAATCTGGTTTCCTAAAATATAATAAACTAGAAATAAAAAAAATAGGAGAGGTATTGGTAATAGAGACTGTTGTTGGAGGCACCTTGATAGCACCAAAACTAAGAATGTCCATTAAATATTGCTCACTAAAAAGGAGAAGAAAGGAAAAGTGTGATAATCAATGTAAGAAATCATTAAATAGTCTGGGGTTATTTAGTAAAGGAGAAAATCACCCCATTTACTTTACCATGTTGTGAGTATTATTATTTTATAGCAAGTACAATAATTGATTTGCATAGTAAAATTCTGAGTCTAAAGGAAAGGTTCAATTATTTTCAATAATCTCTATTGAAGTAAAGTAGGAAATTATATACTTAAGAAATATTTTACATTAAAATGTTGAAAATGAAAATTCATTACCTGAAGGTTCCCAATAACTGAATTAAATTTTACTAAGTCATTTAGTTACACAATCCAGAATTTACCAATGCTTATAGGATATAAATAGTTCTCATTCCAAATGTTTCATTGGTGTGAGAGAAAAAAATGGATCAAACAAAATTGATATGATGAGAATTTAATAAAACGATACTACATAGAAAAAGAAAGAAAATAAATTTGAGTCACCAGTCCTTGGTGTCCATAAAATTATTTTTCAGTTCTTTCTTAGAAATTTAAAGTATCCAAACTTCTTTTCCTTTTTCTATACCTCCTTCTTTGCTTTTCTGTTCCTCTACCCCACTATATTTTTTTGCATGGATGTTTTAAGCTTTTAAGTTCTTTCTACATTAGGATCAAGTTCTTGTACAGTGGAATTTAAGTTCTTTTGATAAAAAAAACACAACAAGTAGTATATTAAAATATTAAAGGAAGATATCTTTCAAGTAGAACATATAGACCTAGCAAAATATCCAGCAGGGGAGGTTGTGGAATAATGAGTCTATAAACAACTCCCTTCTCCTCTGGCTGGAAAAGCTACCAAATCTGTCCTGAAATTTAGATGAGGAAGATTGAACTTCTCTAGAATTTACACTCTCCTAGAACAGAGAGAATGAATATGTTTTACACAATTCTTTATAACTTAGGAAACATTTTACTTGTAAGCTTACAGTCCATGAGTTTATTTTTTTCCTTTCCATTATTTGTTACAGATTTCACACCATTTGGAGCATAAATATAGACATTTATATTTCAACGCTCTCAATATTCAAGTACAATCAAGTAAGTTATTAAGGGGAAAATTCCAATAGCAAATTCGAAATATGGAAGGTCACAGTCCACAAAGCAGCTGCCTAAGAAGATGTTTCATTTTAAAGTAATGGTAAAAATAAAAGAAAAAAATAAAGAAGTTGCTGCAGAAAATAAAAACGAGTTTGTACTTATAAAATGGAACTATCATCAACTTGAAATATTACACATTTAAAAGTACTTTTTCTAAGGCAATTAATTTTTTTTTCTCTGAGATTTTCTAAAGGTACCTCAAGTAGGGAATTTAGCGCTGTCAATAAGAGATACTTCTAGTTCTTACACAAATCTGAGTATGATGGTTGATCTTGGCAAACAAGAAACAGATATCCTGGCTATTTCCCCCATAGAACTGGTGGCATAATTTCCTACTTGAAGGTGAATATATCCTTCAGTCTTTAAGAAATAGATTTCCCCCAACATTATTTTGGTCAAGAGATTTTTATATTTAGGGTCTTTGAAAGTTCCTCCAAGAGAAAAATAAACAGAAATCCTCTCTCTTACCAAATTAGCCTAATGAATGACAAGACTGAGAAAGCTGCTAATCTTTGAATCTCTAAGGTTTCATGCCAGGAAGATTTGTAGCATGTTTAGACAAACATGGAAGGACTTAATGCACTCAATAAAATCTGTGACTAGTTCTTTTAGATTTCTTTCTTGCCTCCTCTCTATCACCTTCTCATTGCCTTTCCCAAATGTGTAGCAGCTCTGATTTTTCAGCTGAATAACTATGGCTGTGATAAAGGAAATTTTCCTCTCTCTCAGGATTTCTTGTCCCTTACTTGCTGACCCATTAAAGTGGATACATTTTACTTAGAAGGAGGAAGAAGTATTCACAAAAAGACTAGGTTTTCCTAAAAAGACAAAAATACTAAAGTCATAAATGTCTGATGAAAAAAATTCAAACACAGTAAGAAAATATGCTAAGTCCCTTGGTAAATGCCTGTTTTACTGATATCAATTTGGAAGATTATATCTAGATTAATTCTAGATTTAAATAAAGCACAAAATCTACAACTAATCCTAAAGGTACTCATTAGTTTAAAGGACTGAGATTTTTTTTAAAGATATATTTAAAATGCAAAAGTTTTAGTGCTTTCAAGGTTTTTATAGAAATAAATACAGACTAAATGATTCGCTCTTTATTAAAAAACAGTATTTTTATACCAAGTAAATGAAGCTATTTATAAAGTTACTGACTTCATACCCTGATAGTTTTTCTCATATTAAGCAATTATCACTTGTAATAAAAAGCTATAAATTCAAAAGTTTAAGACCTCAATACTTACCCTGACTACACTGAAGTCCAGCTTAGTCTCCTGTGCACACTGTAATATGAGCTGAAAGCAATTTTTACTTTGATTTGTCATTCCATTTTCATAATAACGCTGTAAAATCCTTTGTTGTTCTACAGTAAATACAGAACGTAGATTCATCTAAAAATAAAAGAAGATACTCTGAAAATTGGAATAAAAATTGGGTATGTGTAGAATTTGCATGTTTTTGTTTTTTGATACAATTTCAATGCTTCCAAGCTGCAAGATTTCTTTAAGTGAAATAATCCCAGTAATGGGCAATAGTTTGTGTGCTAAAGGGAGACAGGTTCTTACTGAAAATAATGCATAATGTGAACAACACTTATTGAATTTGTTCAGAAAAAGCACCAACTTTGAAGTTAAAAAAGATAAAGACAAAAGCCCTTATCTGGCTAGTGTCAGTGCATGGGGAAAAATAGTTTCTTTCGCTGAAATAAATATTTATGGCTAGTAAAGCCAGAGATGGTGGTATGGTGGTAGCCAAACGTGGTCAATTATCAACAGGGACACTCACTGTTCTTTGTCAAGCAAGGCATCTGGCATATGTCTTACAGTCAGAAGCTGTGCTCTGGAACAAAAGGGTGCTTTTATTTTTTTCTTTTTTATGGGATAAAGGGGTTCATTTTATATATTAAATGAAAACCTCTCTTTAAAGCTTAAAAATAAACAGGAAGGTTTAGTGACTGTGAAAATGTATGTGCTTTAGGCAATACTAACCAAATAATCATTTTAATAACTGTTGTACGTAAATCAATAGTACATTTTACTAAAAATAAACCATGTAAACACTATGTATTTTTAATTGACACCTTCATAATTAGACAAGAGAAATTTTAAAAACCTTTATCATTCCAGCCAATTGATTAGATGTTTAATATTAAGGGAAAACAACTCTGTGAATCTCACAAATAAAAGGCAGGTCAACCTTTTCATAAAAGAGATGAATTCTAGGAGTACGTCTTATAAAGAAGAACTCTTGTAATTAGATTAAGGAAATTTCAGGTTCCTGTTAAAAGTTGTCACACTGAAACTGTTATTCCTAAAAGTTGACAGACAGAAAAATAAACCTTTTCTAAGGAATTAATCTCTTCAAAATCAGGAAAACAGCAACAACAAAAAAACATAAGCTAAACCGAACAGAAATCATTCTAGTATACTGGGTATGGAAACAACCAAGTACACTGGCACGGAAATAAAAAATAATTTCCCTTTTTAGAATATTTTGAGCAATAAAGCAGTCTCATAAAGAAAGTAAAGACAATCATACACCCATCCACTGCAATCTGTACACCTAACTTTTTTTCTTGCACATTCAAGCATCTTCCTATTTAATGTTAAGAGATCTGATAGGAAAGTTCCTCCCTGGAATATTCAGAAACAAGTAACTCCACTTTATGAAGGGGATCTCATTCAAGTACACCAATGTGGAAGTATAAACCTCTTATCTGCAATCTGACCAAATATTCAAGGATGTTTGGGCCAGAGGGTAGGGGTGGTATTCGTCAAAGCAATATTACTATCATGTCTGCCAGCTTTCAGAGCAATTTGGGGTTCCTTTTCCCAAATGGTTCAGCTACAGTCAGGAGAGAAGCCAGAAGATGGAGGTTAAATACTTGAAATACCTCATCTGGTGTAGATTAAGAAGCAAGGTACTTTGGAATGAGATCTGAGGAGGTTGATAAACTTAAATTCACTAATACATAATCAGGGTAATGGTTCTGATCCTTCTCAGCAGGGCTGTAATTTCTACAGAAAGCCTAAAGTTCACGATATGGGTGATCCCCAAGTGTCCTGATATCTGCCCTAATAATGTAGGAATGTCATCATATGGTATTTTTCTTTCTCTTTCTGGCTTACTTAACTTAGAATGACATTCTTCAGGAGCATCCATGTTCCTGCAAATGGCGTTATGTTGTCGGTTTTTATGGCTGAGTAGTATTCCATTGTATAAATATACCACCACTTCTTTATCCAGTCATCTGTGGATGGACATTTAGGCTGTCTCCATGTCTTTGCTATTGTAAATAGTGCTGCTATGAACATTGGGGTACATGTATGTTTTCGAATTAGAGTTCCCTCTGGATATATGCCCAGGAGTGGGATTGCTGGATCATATAGTAAGTCTATTTTTAGTTTTTTTGAGGAATCTCCATACTGTTTTCCACAGTGGCTGCACCAAACTGTATTCCCACCAACAGTGTAGGAGGGTTCCCTTTTCTCCACAGCCTCTCCAGCATTTATTGTTTTCAGACTTTTGAATGATGGCCATTCTGACTGGTGTGAGGTGATACCTCATTGTAGTTCTGATTTGCATTTCTCTGATAATGAGCAATATTGAGCATTCTTTTTCATGTGCTTTTGGCCATTTGTGTCTTTAAAGGCACAGCAGGTCCTTCCCCCTGATACCAATAGCCAACTATAGATGATGAACACTAAACAGATTTATAGAGTCAACAACCCTGACAATAGACAATGGTGTGACCCTTTTAGGTTTTCCCTTAAATTCAGTAGCAGCAGTAGCAGCAGGAAGGCCCTTTGCTCAAGAGATCTACTAGTTTACTTTCAAATTACAGGAAGTTAATTTTTTACCATAACAACTAGATAAACCCTTATAAGCAAAATAACTTGTCATTATCCTCACCTCCCTTAGTTACCTTGGTCTATGGAGTAGCAAGTTATTGAATGACTACACAGCCAAAGTTACTACCATTTGCACAAAAATCAGGAAAAGCGTTAAGAACTTTCATTTTAAAAGTTTGATTGTTATTTATGTGAAAGATAAAATGACAATCCATTGGTTTCATGGAAATTGAGGCCCACTGGTTGGGGTAGGGAGGGTAACTGAATTAGAGAATTAAATACTGAAATAAGTCATTTAGCTTTACCTCATAATTTCCTGATTTAATACTCTTTGCATTGTACCAGTCACTCAGCACATGCCATCCCATAGGAATATGACCTGTGTCCTACTCTCAGCTCCATAGCAGGCTTGGGTAAATCACTTAGTTCCTATGAGCATACATTTCCTAGTTTGTAAAATTCTGGATTATATGGGTTGTTTTACTTACCAGTCTGAGTTGTTACAAATAATTTAGGGTATATGAACAACTCATTTTTTAAAAAATTTAAAACATGTTACAATGGTAACGTGTTTATATTATTAAGGATAACTAGGTCCTTCAATTTATCTATCATATTCAGGTATGGGATTTCTTAGGTTGCTGTCAGCTTTAGGATTTGGTGTTTTAATGAAAACCTTGAGCCACTGGAAACAGATTAAATTGTGCTCAGTAAGTTCTATTCAAACAAGCAGAGCAATGAGTAAAATATTTTAGATGTATTGCTTCAGAAGTACTTGAAAAATACAGCTTTGAAGAATGACTACCTTCTTAGGAGTTCCAGATAGATAAGCTATATTTTCACGTTAGAATATTTCAGATAAATTCCTGTGTAATACTGTTCTTATATATTTGATGTCATACTTAAAACTACCTCTAATAATGTCCTAATTATGTCTTAACTGGCCAAATGATTTGAAAAGTACCAAAAATTTTTACTCACAAGTACTCATTCTTGGAAATTTCAATTTTTAAAATGAGATGAATCCTTAAGATAATCACTTACAAACAGAATACATTGCTTCTAACATTCAAATTTTGAATTTTGTGTAAGCCATTGATTTTTGTTTGTTTGCTCATTTACGAAGAGTTGAGCTTAGATTAATGTAACACCTTGAATATCTTTATCTTGACCAACTTGTCTTTATTAACATTGTCCTTTTTATCCATTATTACTATTCATTTTTAAATTTACAAACAGGAAAACTCACTGTTTTTGGTGTACGGATTTATGAGTTAAAACAATTATATATAGCCATGAAACCACCATCACAATTAAGACATTGAACAGTTTTATCACTCCCAAAAAATCCCTTATGCTGTTTCTTTATGCTTAATCTCTTCAGCCACCCAGCCCTTGGCAATCACTAACCCATTCCTATAGTTTTGACTTTTACAGAATGCCATATAAATGAAATAATAAAGTATGTATTTCTTCTGAGACTAACTTCTTTAATTTAGCATAATGTGTTTGACCTTTTAGGGTCCATTGTATATTCTGGATACAAGTCCCCTATTAGCAATATGATCTGCAAATATTTTCTCCCCATTTGTGGCTTGTCTTATTTTATTCACAGTGTATTCAACAGAGAAGTTTTTATTTATTTTTTTCACTTTTTAAAAATTTGTATTCTTTTTCATTGAAGTATAGTCAGTTTACAATATTGGAGAAATCTTTTAATTTTGATGAAGCCCAATTTAACACTGCTCTTTAGTTTTATGAATTGTGATTTTAGTGTCATATTTAAGAAAACTTTGTCTAGCACAAGGTCACAGAAACTTTTTCTTATGTTTCTTCTAGTAGCTTTGTATTTGTGCATTTCTCATTTAAGTTTAGGATCCATTTGGAGTTAAATTTTTGTCTAAGATGTGAAGTACAAGTCAAATTTTATGGCTTTTTTCCATATGGATATCCAATTGTTCCAGCATTATTAATTAAAAAAATTTGGATTGAATTGTTTTCACCTTTGTTTAAAAATCAACTGACCATGTATATATGCCCCTATTTCTGGACACTCTTTTCTGTTCCATTGGTCTATGTGTCAATTCTTTCATTAAAACCATACTGTCATAACTAATGTAGCTTTATAGTGAATCTTGAATCAGAAAGTGAGTCCTGTAACACTGTTGTACTTTTAAAAATCAGTTTACCTATTCTACATACTTTATACTCTCATGTAAATTTTGGAATCAGTTTGTTGATACCCACAAAAAGTCCTGCTGGGGTTATGTGTGGGATTGGACTGAATCCATAAATCAGTTTAGGGACAACTGATATGTCTTCCAATTCATGAATATGAGATATATCTTTTTAATTATTTAAATGTTGTTTGATTTCTTAGAGTTTTTCAGTTTTCAGCATACAGATTCAGTACATAGTCTGTTAAATTTATACCTGTGTATTTCTTGTGTGTGGATTTTGGGGAGAGTGGTTATTGTAAATGGTATTTTTTAAACCATGGTAACTATAGTTAATAATAACGTACTGTGTATTTGAAATTTGCTAAGAGAGTAGATCTTAAGTGCTCTCACTACATCAAAAATAAAAAAGAATTATGTGAGGTGACGGATATATGAATTACCTTGATTGCACTAATCATTTCATAATATATTTATAGGAAACCATCACATTGTACACCTTAAATATATGTAATTTTTATTTATAAATTATATCTCAATAGAGTTGGAATTAAATTTTTTTTCTGATTGTTCATTGCTAGTATATCAACATGCAATTGATTTTGGTATATTGACTTCGCTAAACTCATTTATTGGTTCCAGGAGCTTTTTTGCTGATTGTTTGGTATTTTCTAAACAATTATGTCATCCACAAACAGAGAAAGGCTTATTCTTTTCCAATATGTATGCCTTTTATTTCTTTATCTGGCCTCATTGCCCTGGCTAGTACCTAGGGTATAATGTTTAAATAAGAGCTGTGAGAGTGGACATTCCTTCCTTGTTCTCAATTTTAGAGGAAAGGCATTCAGTCTTTCATCAAGTGTTGTGTCAGCTGTAGATTTTTCATATGCTTTACCAGGTTAAAGAAGTTCCCTTTTATTTCTATTAAACTGAGAGTTTTCATTATTGCTACTATCAGTATCATCATCATGAATGAATATTGAGCTTTGTCAAGTGAGTTTTCCTGCATCTACTGAGTTAATTGTACAGATTTTGTTCTTTAAACTTTTGATATGGCTAAATATACTGATTGATTGTCAAATGTTGAGCCAGCCTTCTGTTCCTAGAATGAACACCACTTAACAGTGATGTATTGTTTTTGTTTTATTTTATTGAAGTTTAGTCACTTTACAATGTTGTGTCAACTTTTGGTGTACAGTGTAATAGTTCAGACATACATATACATACATATATTTCTTTTCATATAATTTTTCATTATAGGTTACTACAAGATATTGGATATAGTTCCCTGTGCTATACTGTATTAACTTACTGTTTATCTATTTTATATATAGTAGTTAGTATTTGCAAATATCAAGCCCCCAATTTATCACTTTCCACCTCCTTCCCCCTGGTAACCATAAGTTTGTTTTCTATATCTATTGTTTGTTTTATATGTTGATTTCACTTGCAAATATTTTGTTGAAAATTTTTGAGTCTGCATTCATGACAGATATTTATCTGTGATTTTCTTTTCTTGTATGTGGTTTAGTACAGGGTAATGAGTTTGGAACTGTTCCTTCTACTTATATGTTATGGAAGACATTACACAGAATTATCATTTTTTCATCAAATCTTTGTTAGAAATCACCAGTGAAACCATCTGAGCATGGAATTTTCTTTGTTGGAAAGTTTTAAGCTATGCATTACATTTCTATGTTATTCGGTTTATTTTTTTATACTATTTCTTTTATACTAAGTTTGAGCAGTTTGTATCTTTCAAAGAATTGGTCCATTTTATCTAAGCTGATGAACTTAAAGGTGTAAAGTTTCTTATACTCTTTCCTTATTACTCATTTAATGTCTACAGGGTCTATTATGATGTACTTTTTCCTTCTAAATATTGGCAATTTGCTACTTCTCTTTTGTCTTGATCATTTTGACAAGAGGCCTATCACCTTTATTGATCTTCTAAAATAATTAGCTTTTCATTGTTTCATTGACGTTTGCTTATCGTTTATCTGTCTTCACTTACATTTATTTCTGCTCTTATCTTTACTATTCCCTTCATTCTGCTTTATTTGGACTTAATTTGCTCTTCTTTTTTCTAGTTTCTTTAGATGGGAACTTAGATTATTGATCTTTGACCTTTCTTCTTTTCCAAATATAAGCAATTAATGCTATAAATTTACTTCTAAGTACTGTGTTAGTTGCATTCTACAAATTTTGATA
The DNA here is from genome assembly GCF_009834535.1 of Camelus ferus. Taxonomy (NCBI): domain Eukaryota; kingdom Metazoa; phylum Chordata; class Mammalia; order Artiodactyla; family Camelidae; genus Camelus; species Camelus ferus. Next base: position 54,425,964 of record NC_045732.1, read on the forward strand.
GGCTGTATTTTTTAACAGCCTTATTGAGGTGTAACTGATATACAAAGAGCTGCACATATTTAATTTCTACATTTTGATGAGTTGGCCTTATGCAAAAACCAGTGATACCATCACCATAATCAAAGTAATCAACATATCCAACACCTCCCAGAGTATCCTTGTGTCCCATTGTTTGTTCTGTAGTAAGAACACTTAACATGAGATCTACCCTGTTAATAAATTTTGAAGTGCACAATACTGTATTGTTAATTATTGGCATTATGTTGTACAACAGATCTCTAGAACTTATACATTTAGCATAACTGAAACTATATACCCATTGAATAACAACGTCTCATTTCCCTCACACTCCATCCCTGGCAACCACCATTGCATTCTCTGCTTCTGCTTGATTATTTTAGATACCTCATATAAGTGCAATCATGTGGTATTTGTCCTGTGACTAGTTTAATTCACTTAGAATAATGTCCTCTGGTTCATCCATGTTGTTGAAAACAGCAGGATTTCTTTCTCTTTAAAGACTAAATAATATCCCAGTGTATGTATATATTACATTTTCTTTATTCATCTGTCAATGGACACTTGGTTATTTCCATACTGTGGCTATTGTGAATAATGCTGCAATGTACACGGGCATGCAGATATCTCTTAAAGATCCTGATTTCAATACTTTGCATATAGTTGTCCCTTATATCTGTGGGAATTGGTTCCAGGACCCCCCACCCACCCACAGATACCAAAATCCAAGGATGTTCAAGCCCATAACTGTCAGCCCTCTGTATCCACATATTTGTGAGTTCCATATCTGCAAAAACAAAGGGCTGACTGCACCCAGAAGTGGGATTGCTGAATCATATGGTAGTTCTATTTTTAACCTTTTTGAGGAATCTCCATACTATTTGCCATAGCTTCTGAACATTAATTTACATTCCCACCACCAATGTACAGGGGTTCCAATTTCTCCACAGCCTTGCCAACACTTGTTATCTTTTTTTTTAACAAGTGTGAACATCAAACACCAAAAAATCAACTCAAAATAGACTAAAGACTTAAACATAAAACTTCAAACTGTAAAACTCCTAGATGAAAACATAGGGAAAAAGCCTCTGGACATTGGTCTTGGCAATTATTTCTTAGATATATCACCAAAAGAACAGGCAACAAAAGCAAAAACAGACAAGTGAAGCTATGTCGTACTAAAAGTATTCTGCAAAGCAAAGGATAAACAACAAAATGAAACAGCAACCTACAGAAAGAAAGAAAACATTTGAAACCATATGTCTGATAAAGGTTAATTTCCAGAATATATATAACTCCTAAAACTCAATAGAAAAATAACTAATTATTCAATTAAAAATGGGCAAAGGGCTTGAACAAGCATTTATCTGAAGAAGACATACAAATGGTCAACAGGTATTTGAAAGATGCTCAACATCATTAATTATCAGGGAAATGCAAACCAAAACTATGTGACATAGGGTATATTTTCATTGTCATTCAGTTCAAAATATCTTTAATTTTCCCTTATTGTTTAATTTAAAATATTTAAGTATTTTCCGTATATCTCTGTTATTGATTTCTAGTTTAGTTGTGCTTATGATTAGAGAATATATTTTTTATGATTTCAACTGTTTTAAAATTTTTGAAGTTTGTTTTATGGCCCAGACAGAATATGGCTTCTTTTAAAGAATGTTCCATGCACACTTGAAATGAATGTATATTTTGGCTGTTGTTGGGTAGATAGTTCTAAAAATGTCAATTAGATAATGTTGGTTAGTAGTGTTGTTCAGATCTATATCCTTACTGATTTTCTGACTACTTGTTCTATCAATTACTGAAAGAGGAATGATAAAGTTCCCAAGTATAATTGTGGACTTGTCCATTTCTATTTTTAATTGTATCAGTTTTGCTTTGTGTATTTTGAAGATCGGTTGTTAGGGACATACAAAACTAACTAGCAAACATTGTTCCATCTTTTTGGTGTATTGATACTTTATTCATTATGTAATACCTCCTCTTTATTGCTCATACAAATCCTTGTTCTACATTCTAATTTGTCTGAAACTAATAAATATACTTCAGCTTTGTTTTGAATACTCTGTCACAGTATGCAATTTTTTATCATTTCCCTTTAACTTATGTCTTTATATATAAAGTAGGTTTCTGATCTACAGATGGGCTTTAAAAATCCATTATTACAATATATATTTTAATTAGAGTGTTTAGATCACTTACATTTAATGTAATTACTAATATAGATGGATTAGCCATACCATTTTATTAGTTGTTTTCTGTTTGCCACTCTGACTTTTTGTTCTTCTGTTCCCCTTTTCCAACTTCTTTTTTTATTATTTGAAAATGTTTTTGGAGTGTTTTAATTCATTGGTTTTTGGACTACACTTCTTTGCATATTCTGAAGTGGTTTTTCCACTGACTTTGGTCTCCATGATTTGTTATGAGAAAACCATTATCATTTTCAAATCTTTGTTTTCCTATATATATTGTTTTTCTCCAGCTGTTTTTAGCACTGTATCTTTGGTTGATTATGTTTCTGGGCATGATTTTCTTTGAGTTTAACTTGTTTCAAAGGATCTTAAATCTGCAAATTTTTATCTTTCAATATGGTTTTCAGCTATTATTTCTTCAAATATATTTTTTTCTACACCAATCTATTTCCTGTCCTTTTGGAACTTCAATGACATGAATACCATTTGATATCATTCTAAGGTTCTGTTCTTACCTTTTTTTCCTCTCTTGGTTAGATTGAGTAATTTCTCATGATTTATATTAAAGTTCATTGACTATTTTCATTGGCATCACCATTTTGTTATTGAGTCCATATGGTGACTTAAAATTTTTTTTCATATATTTAATTTCTCAGATCCAAAATTTTCATTTTCTAGTTCTTACAGTTCCCTGGCTGGGAGCTATACTTGGACAAAAGCCTCAACAGAAAATGAGGAAAAAATATGAGAATCATCCACCCATATATGGTCACTTCTCCATATCCTGACTATCCCCTCCCCAATCCACCTGCTTCTGTTTACATTCCATGGTCCTCAGGTAGTTACTTTTAAATTTTCATCTAGAGATGTCATCTGTAATCAGCAGGAGAGATACACTGTAGTGATCTTACTCCATCTTGCTCAGAACTGGAAGTCTAGTATTGTATTTTTGAAATTTAGATCATACTAAACTTTGAGAAACTTTATTCCATGTCAGATTAAATATATATATATGTAAGCTTTACCAAAGACCCATATTTGGGGGCTGATATTAACTTTTGAGAATTTTTTTAAAAACATGGAATGATTTTTCTTTCAGGAGCATTTATAAATGAAAATATGAATCATTATGATTTTGAATAAATTAAAGCCTGGAAAATTTGGAGGTAAATGAAAGATATTAGTAATAATATTTCCAGGTATTTTTCTTGGCATTTGAATTTTCTTGACCTTGCCAATACATGGTTTATGTGTAATTGTATACCGTTTACTCTTTCTGCATAATTTAGTGAAAGGATATCTGAAGGTTCTCCATTTACCACTATAACTCCCATTTCTGAAATGTTTTTGATAATGAATCATTCTAGAAAGCTAAAGTACACATTTCTTCAAGCAGTAAAGCTTTATTTTTCGTAAGTCTTAACTATTTTAGATGGAAATATTTCTTAAATACTATGTACACTCTCCTGAGTTTTTAAATGGTATGAAAAATTAATAACAAACTATCCTTTATGAGACAATTTATAATGGGCCCTCACCATAAACATGATTTATTAAATGATGCTTTAACAATTGTGTAGAAGTGTTTGCCTCTTCACCAAAAGACTTTAGATTCTTGAACATGCTTTTTATAGTTTGTCTCTCACTCTCCTTGTTGTCAGCTATCATTTGTCATACTATCAATGGGCTTGCCTTTAAAAGCAATTCCCTTTCAGTCTTCACTTTTGCTAGGTTTTGTTTTTTCCATTAATTTGTTTCTTCTAATTTGATAAAACATAGAAATTTTTAGGAAAGGCCTGAGAAGCTCACTCATAACTCTAATGTTTGGGCTTTACCTTGTAGATTATGTGACACTTTCCTGAGTTTGCTGGAAGAATTCTATGTAATTGAGAGATAACTACTGTGTTCCTTTATTCTAGTAAAGGCCTATTATAAGTTAAAATGACTATTTCATTTCACACACTATGAACTGAGCAGTAGTGGAATAGAAAGTGCGATTAAAATCAGTGCCTCTGAGCTTGTGGGTATATGATAATGGTGAAATATAATTTATGACACTAATTGTTTAATAAACTGAACAGCTGCCACCTCTCTTGTTCAACAGTAAGGCTAACAAAAACATTAGATTAAATATTAGATTATTCTTAATGACACAGAAGAAGTGTGGCTGGGGTTGAGAGTACAAAGTTGTAGAGTTCTGGGGCTTTTGAATTAATGTATTCCACTCCTACATCATTTAGTCATCCTATCAATTTTTATGTCCCAATAATAGACAAAGGGAAGTCAGCAAGCCAAGTTCACCACTGATGATTTTTAAAGAAGAAGGGTTTTATACTCAGTTGTCTGTTATAATGTGAAATAATCTTATTTGCTCTGTCTTAACCAATCAGGGAGAATTAAGGGTATAGCAAAGGAGAAGAGTTTCCTTAACTTCATCTCACTACACTATAAGCTTCTGGGGGACATTGAGCAAATTTTCATCTATTTAATTCTCCAGCATCTAGAACAATACCTAGGAAACATAAGTGCTCAGAGAATTGAAATGTGTTACATCCACTTCTATTTCCTGAAAAAGTTTGTGTAGATTTGATATTATTTCTTAAGTGTATTTTTTGTTTGTTTTGTTTGTTTGTTTGTTTGTTTTTAGAATTCAGTAGTGTAGTAACTTGAGCTTGGAGATTTCTTAAAAGAAAGACTTTTAATTACAAATTCAGTTTCTTTAATAGATAAAAAGTGTTCAACTACTGTATTTTTTCTCCAATAAGCTTAGGTAATTTCTGTCTCTCAGATAATATGTACACTTACTTTAAGTTGTTTACTTTCTAGGCATAAAGTTAATAGTCCATTAGTATATTTTTAAATGTCTGTACAGTCTGTATTGATATCCTTTCCCTCATTCCTGATATTGGTAATTTACATCTTTTCTCTGTTTCTGTGCACAGCTTTTTCTCAATGATGCAGCTTTTGGGTTCATTGCACTTCTCTATTCTTTAAAATTGAAGTAATGTTGTTACTATATTGTGCCAGTTTCAGGTATACAGCGTAATGATTCAGTATATATTGCAGGTTATATTCCATTATAAGTTATTACAAGATACTGGGTGTAATTCCCTGTGCTATACAGTATATCCTTGTCACTTATCTGTTTTATATATGGTAGATTGTATCTGTTACTGTTTTATATATCATTTATTTCTGCTCTTATAATTTCCTTCTTCCTGCTTGTTTTGGGCTTAATTTGCTCTTCTAGTTACAGTTTAAGGCAAAGCTCAAGTAATAGATTTTCAAACTTTCGACTTTTCTACTCTAAGTGTTTAATGCTCTAAATTAACCTCTAAGCATTGATTTAACTGTATTTCACATATTTTGATATATTGCAATTTGATTTTCACTGATTACATAGAGCTTTCTAATTTCCCTTGCAGGCTTTCCTTAGACCCACTGACTACTTTCAAGTGTGTTGTTTGGTTTCCAGATATTTGGCAATTTCCCAGATAGCTTTCTTTTGTTGATGTTTAGTTTAATTCCTTTATGATCGAAGAACATCCCTCATATGACTTCAGCTTTTTAACTTTTGATAGTTTGTTTTATGGCCCTAAATATGCTCCATATTGATCAATTTTCCATGTGTTTCTGAGAATAATGTGTATCCTGCTCTCTTTGGACAGAGTGTACTAGTCAATTAGGTTGAGTTGGCTGAAAGTGTTGTTCAAGTCTTATATAGTTATTAATTTCCACTCTACTTGTTTTAGCAATTACTGAGAGAAGGTGTTAAAATCTCTAATTGTATACTAACTAGCCTGTTTCTTATTTCTCTTTTATCAGTTTTTGCTTCAGATATTTTGGAGCTCTGTTATTAGGGACATACATATTTAAGATTTTTACATTCTGTTAATGAATTGATTCCTTTATTAATATGAATGATTTTCTTTCTGATACTTTTCTCTGAAATCTTCTTTATCTGATATTAATATAGTCAACTTTCTTTAGATTCATTGTATATTTTTTAAAATTTACTTATGTTTAACCTATTTATTTATTTATATTTTGTTGGGTTACTTGCATACATTACATAGATGAGTTAAAGTCTCTTGTGACAATACCTGCCTTTTAACTGGTATGTTTTCACTATTGTGCAATTAATATTATTGGTATAGTTGGGCTTAAATACAATCTTTCTATTTGTTTTCTATTTGTCCCACCTGTTTTTTCCTTTTTTCCTCTTTTTCTATTTCAATATTAATTAAAATTTTTTATAATTCTATTTTATCCTCTTAATTAGCTCATCACTCTTTGTCATGTTGTTTTAATGATTGTTTTAGTGACCATTGTATAAATCTTTAACTTAGAATCAGGATAATTTATCATAATATTATATATATGACTTCACATATAATAGAAGACTCTTACAATTGTATACTTCTATTTCTTTTTTTTTAACATTTTTTATTGATTTATAATCATTTTACAATGTTGTGTCAAATTCCAGTGTAGAGCACAATTTTTCAGTTATATATACATGAACATATATTATTCATTGTCACATTTTTTTTCTCTGTGAGCTACCATAAGATCTTGTATATATTTCCCTGTGCTATATAACACCATTTGCAGCAACATGGATGTATACTTCTATTTCTATTCTGTCTTTGTGGTATTGTTATATATTTTGTTTTTACATGTTATAAAACCTCAACAAATGATTATTTTAAAATTAAATAGGTACCTTTGAAAGTGATTTTTAAAAATTAAAAGATCATACATATCTACCTACATATTTCTTTTTTCCAGTACTCTTCATTACATTGTATAGGTCCAAATTTCAATTTGGTATCATTTCCTTCTGCCTGAAAGATTTCCTTGAACATTTTTGGTAGTGCATTTCTGCTGGCAATGAATTTTTTTCTTTAGAACAAGTAGGAAATTCTTTTATTTTGCTTTGATATTTTGATATTGAATTCTAGGTTGAGAGATTTCTTTTCCTTTCAGTACATGAAAGATCTTGTTCCACTGTCTTCTGGGTTGCATTGTTGTCAGCAAGATGCCTCCTGTCATTCTAATGTTTGTTCCCCTGTACATAAGGTGTCTTTTTCCCCCTGGATACTTTTAAGATTGTAATTTTTCTTTGGATTTCAGCAATTAGATTAGGAGAAACTTTGAGCCATTTTCTTTAGCTTTCTTCTCAGAATTTGTTGAGCTTCTTGACTATGTGGGTTCACAATTTTCATCAAATTTGGAAAATTTCCATCTGTTAATTTTAAAATAATTTTCCTCCCCTTCTCACCTTCTGGGACTCAAAAAACATGTATATTACATTGAGTGTATTGTCTCACAGCTCACTGTTGCTCCATTCATTTCTTTTACATATATTTTCTTTTATCTCTAGAATTTCAATTTGGATATTTTAAGTAATCTTCTATTCCCTTCCTCATTGGGATTGTGCTTTCCTCTACCTTCTTGAACATAAAGAATACGGTTATAATAGCTGTTTTTACATTCTCTACTAATTCTATAGTTTATTATTTTTCATTCTGTTTTTATCATTGTTTCTTCACACACTATGAGCTGTATTTTCCTGTTTCTTTGCACACTTTCTTAGTAATTTTTCATTTAATGGCAGATATTGCAAATTTTGTTGTTGGGTACTGGATGTTTTTGTAGTCTTTAAATATTTTTGAACTTTATTCTGGTATATATTTAAGTTACTTGGAAATGGATTCATTTTAGGTTTGCTTTGTTAGGTAAATCCAGAATTCCATTTGGTCTAGGCCTAATTTGTCCCATTACTAAGGCAATACCCTTCTGAGGACCTTCCCTAGGTGTTCCATGAAATATGAAGTTTTCCAGCCTGACTGTTGGGAAAGTGAACTATTCCTGGTCATGTGTGAGCTCTGAGGATTGTCTGTCTGATCCTTTCTAGTGGTTCTTTCCCTGTCTGCAACAGTTTTCTAACGCAGTGGAGTTGATCAGTAATCAGCTAAAGACTCGAGGGGTCCCTCTGCAAATCTCTATAGCTCTATCTATGTGCAGTTTTTTCCATTCTGTGAGCTTTCTCCTCTCCATTACTCTGTCCCCCAAATTCTAGCCACCCTGACCTCCTTAAAGTCTGAATTCTGTCTCCTCAATTCAGAGAGACTTCCAGGCTGTTGGGTTCCCTTTCCCTTGGTTGTGGTATGGATACTTTCTCCAGGCAATGAATTGGACCCTCACAGGGCTTATCTTGTTTGTCTCCCTTCTCTCAACAGTCATGATCCTGTGCTACACTTTGTTAAATGTTTGAAATCTATTGCTTCATACATATTTTTACTGTTTTTGTTTGTTTGTTTGTTTGTTGATATTTAAGATGAGAGGGTAAATCCTGTTCCTATTCATCATGGCTGCAAGCCATTCAGGTGGCCTTTTGGAGTGGTGAAGTGGGAGCACTGTTAGGAGTCAAGACACCTCCATTCTTACTAAAGTTCACTACTTGCTAGTTTTGTGAACTTAGGGCAGGATAATTGACCTCTTAGGCTTCAGTTTCTTCATCTGGAAAATAAGGTTATAAAACCTGGGCTGCTCTTCTTCACATGATGAGTTATTTTCACTAAAATACTTTGTAAACTGTAATGTGCTATGCAAAAGCTATTTTTGTTAATTGTAAACATTTACATAACCAACTGTTCATTCCTACTAAGAATAATTATTTTAATATATACCAAACCACTCCCACATCATTTGTATATAAACTTTATATGGAGGAAATATACATGAATATATTATCATGGCAAAAGGAAGACTGACCCTGACCCTCTTCCATTTAATAAGAGTCTGAGCTTTTAAAATTTTGAAGAACGCAAATAAAAAGCACAACACCGATGAGCATGGAGTCCATGTATGTGTATGCCTCTGCATAATTTTTTAATGTAAATTTAATACTAAAAATAAAAGGCTATCATATTAAAGTAGAATTCTATCAAAAACTAAGTTATTAAACAGTGTTTTATTTAGCAGAAGCTTGATTAAATATACAATAATTAACTGACACTTTGAACTTAATGAAATTTGAATATGTGTTAAAAATTGTTATTGTAAATCTGTTCTCAGAAGCTGTCTCTTTAATCTATTATTTACATTTAATGATCCTAATCTTTGCAAACATCAGTTCTCTTTATTCAGTTAGTTTATAATTAACTTGCGAGAATTTGTAGACATTTCACAAAATAAATTTCAGCATCTTCTAAGCATGAAGTCAAGTAATAGGCATTGTGTCTATTCAAATACCAGAAAGGGTATTCATTATTTATTTATTGGCCAATAATTACTGAAATGCATTGCACACATCTTTTTTTAGAAATATAATTGACCTCTATCACTTAGGTGGAAATAAGAAACAGGAAATTTTAACAACAAACTATCATATAACTTTCTCAGGGCACAAAGAAATTGTACACTGACCTCATTTTAAAAAACACTTAAAATTCTATGAAATTAATGTTCATTTTTTTCCAGCTACATAAAAGCTAAATATATACATGGGCACAAATGCCAAGACAATTTTATGCACACATTTTCCATATGAATATATGAAAAATATATCTACAGTGACATATACCTCTACATCTACATGTCTAATGTCTAAATTCAAAGAGGATAAATGTTTGTTCAAAAAATAGCATTAGCCAAAAAAATAGCATCAGCAAGTAGATATGTTAGATCTCAGATTGTTTCATCAATTATAACAATTTATTAGCTTTTAATGACACTTGCTTTTACCTCAGAGTGGTAATGTTAAAATAATAAAATACTTTTAAACTACAAACACCTTATCAAACACTCGGGTGTCAAAACTCACAACAAAATTAAAAAGATCAATTTCAAACAGATAAATGGGTGGACAACAGAAGCATAAACATGGTGTCAATTGGATAACTGATTTCCTGTTGTCTTTAGCTCTGCCTTCATACAATCCCACATGCATATATTCATACAGAATATATGACAACTAATGACCAGTGATATATAGCATCTCCTGATGATCTAAATAGTACCTTGACCCATATATATTTGTTCACTAAATTGTTTTTCTTTTTACTTCTAGCCCCAAGGAAATTGAGCGAGTAAATCATTTCTATCTTTTACTAGTTCAGGAAAGTGATTTCACTGACATAGCATTGACCACTAACATCTTGCAATTCACATTCTAAGTTAATACTTTTTCATGTAGATTGCATTTTAACTTACCATTGAGGGAAGCTCTATAAAATTTCCTACAGCTGCACATTGCAAAAGTCATTTTTAATAAATTGTTCATTATATCAAAATAATCTATAGGTCTATTGAATTTCACTATACTGTTAATTTATCCTTATTAGTTCTCTCTTAACATTTTTTCATAATCCACCACATAACTTCACCCTACCTTATTCTCTCTTCTCTCACTCACTCCCAGTAAGAATTCTCAGTAATAATCAAAATTTGTTTTTAAAAGGTTAGAGTCATATTTCTTCACTTAAACTAGATATTCTTTTGGTGTTTTGTTAATCAGATTTACATAGTATATGTTAAGATTTAAGGATAGTTTTACCTAGAAGCAAAGAGATGGACTGTTTGATTCTCCTCTCCCTTCCTTTCCTGATTTTATTGCAAAAGCTTTCAAAAATTTAGGGGGGAAAGTATATACCCTGCCCTTTGTGGGTTGGAAGGAGGTTTCTCAAAGCACACCATCTGATGTTAAGTAGGTAAGAGTATAGTGTTGAAATGACACACACATATTTAATTCATCAAATAGTGGATGCATAAATTTATCCACACAAATAATTGTAATAGACTAAGAAACTGCTTAGTGGCTTAAAAACCTCATTAAGTGCAACTGAAATCTGATAGTCACAGGTAAAAGACTTTTCCTTTCTTCTTTCTTTAAAAGAAGAAAACAAAATCGCAAACAAAATTTTTTCTATACTGCCCAAATCTATCTTTGGGTCTCTGTTTGAGAAACTCTACCTTAAGGTATTCAATTCATTCCATCAAATGTATTTTAATTGTGACTTACGACTATAAAAGAGAAGTTTTGTTGTTTTACCTGGTGGGAGGGCTCTGTGTGAGAGTGAATACATGCATATTGTGGGGTTTTCATTTCAAGATTATCAGTGAAATAAAACCCTTAAATTTAAAATTTTCCAAAAAACTTGTAGACCTCTAAAAACACGTGCTTGGACGCCTAGGAGTCTACAGACCTTAGTTTTAGAGACACTGCTCTATGTTGAGCCTGTGACATCAGATAGAAAACTTATATTATTGCCAAATCATAGATGTATATGTGTTTGAAGAATGGGATTAATAGTGACCCCTAATGTTTTTGTCGATACTGCATTTCTCCTGCCTAGTCATGTTTCTCATTTGGATATGACACATGAAGGGAGAGACTGTTACATAACAAATATGCTTCTGGGTATTTCATCACATTATATTTCTTGATGTTAATCAGACCAGATCTGAATACATGGCATATACCATCCAAGGTCTGATCATGACCATATTCAACAATTTTTATTCTACCATTAATATTTAATTCAAGTAATCTGATAACCATTTGCCAAAAGATTCTCAAAGCTATTCAGAAACTTTAGCTTCTTCTGTGAATTGTGAGAACACATATTGCTTTAATATACTTCGCAGTAGTGAGAAATCAGAGCAAAACATTTTGCAAAATAATCCTTTCCTCTCCAAGTCACTGCTCTCTCAAAAGTTGCCAATATATATGGGTATTTCCACAGATAGTTCAATTTACTCATTTAAAAATTTATTTATTAAGCATATTTTGCAAGTATAGTACTATATTTTGAGCATAAGTCTTAAGCCAATTTCAAAGGGGTCAAGAGAGTTGAAAGAACAAAAGTGTTTTTCAATAATGTCTTTATTACTTCTTCTTAAAGTTGAAGGTTAGAAAGTGGGCAATGAATGAATGGCAGGGATGGTAGGTATTAAGATACTATTTCCTGAAGAGAACATTAACACAATTTTGTCTGCACTTAATACTTATTATTAATGTATGAATTTAATAACATCTCAAAATGTAATTAATAAATGGAATCATAGAATTTTAAAGCTAGAAATACCCTTAAATATTATGATTATGCCCTCATTTTCACAGTTGAATAAACTGAGGGCCACAGACATGAAGTAACATTTCAGAACTTGTTTTATGAAAAATATCTAATGTGTATTATAAACTCTTTAATGTCTAATTCATTTTGTCCTATGCCTAGTGTATGATAGAACACAAACTTACTAAACATTAAGTGCTTTTGAGGGTGGTGATACTTAGAGATCAACTAAAGGACAATTCTGACTATATTAGTTTGCTAGGGCTGCTATAACAAATATCAAAAACTGAGTAGCTTAAACATAAATTTACTGCCTTGAAATTCTAAAAGCTAGAAGTCTGAAATCAAGGTGTTTGTAGGGTTGGTTCCTTCTGAGGACTGAGAGGAAAGGATGTGTTATAGGCCTCTCTCTTTGGTTTGTAAATGGCCATCTTCATATTCATGGGGCATTCTCCCTGATCACTGACTAATTGCTTATCCCAATAACAAGATTAGTGGTTGACTTCCTTTATCAGCCAAAAAGGCCATCAATTCCTGTGCCACAACTCCCCCCACCAAGGTATCTTTATCCTCATTCCTGGAACCTGTTAATATGTTAGGTTCCATGGGAAAAGTGAATTAAGGTTGCAGGAGGAATTAAGCCGGCTAATTAGCTGATCTTAAAATAAAGAGATTATCCTAGATTACCTTAGTGGGCCCAGTGTAATTGCAAATATCCTTAAATGTGGAAGATGGAGGCAGAAGAGCATCAGAGTGATGCAATATGAAAGATTTGATCAGCGATTACTGGCTTTGAAGATGAAAGAGGGCCACATGCCAATGAATCTGGATAGCCTCTAGAAGTTGGAAAAGGTAAGGAAACAGATTCTTTCCTAGAGCCCCTAGAAAGGAAAGCCCTGCTAACGCCTTGATTTTAACCCAATGAGATCTGTTTCAGACCTCTAACCACCAGAAGTAAGATAATACATGTGTTGTTTTAAGCCACTATGTTTGTGGTAACTTATTATAGGAGCAAGTAGAAAACTAACACAGTTCCTCTTGAAGCTATTAGTGACAGTGACCCCAATACATCTCTATTCTTCTGTAACATTCTGTTGACAAATCAAGTAATTAGGATAAATATCATTTCAATGGTAAGGTCATTATTATCAACAAAATAAGTGGATTCACTCAGACTCTTAACAATTTTACTCATCACGTAAGTGAGCTATCTTCTCAATAAGACAATGTTGACTCCAGAATGGAGCAAAAGTGGTGTATATTAGCCAGATAATATTTTGATTACATATTGCTTTACACATATGAAAACAGACAAAAAGGAAATTCAGGGTTTTTTCTGTAACTACTAGCTCTTAAAAGTTTAAATTGTACAGGAAGTCATATTTCACTTTACATCAGTGCTTCTCAGATTTGGATGGGCAAATGAATCACCCAGAGATCTTTTTAATGCAGATTCTCATCCAGTAGGTCTTGGGTGGAGCCAGAGATTCTGAAATTTCTAAGAAGTTCCCAGGTGATGCCCATCCTACTACTCCATGGAACACACTTGGAGTAGCAAGGATTTAATAGACACAGATGTAACAAACCCTACCAGAAAAGTAAACTGACCCCAAATGACAACTAATACTGAGCTCAAAAATAGTCTCTCTCTACATTAAGCGCTACTAGTTGAGAAAAGGCAAAACAAACAAACAAACAAAAACCTCAAATTGACCTTTAGCACCTTTTAAGCATTCACTGGTGATAAAAGTGAGCTTATAGGTTCTAGTTAAAATGCCTGACTATTTTAATAACTTGCATACATATTCAAACATAACTTCACATTGTCTAAGGATAGCAGGGATGAGTCAAGGCTGAGTATTCTATATCTAATGTAATACTTCCAATTAATGTAGAATATATTTTTTCTTCCACATTTTACAATTCTATAATTACCCATATCTCTTCCAATGGTTTCTCTGTTGAGGAGATTTCAACACAAGTGATTGGCCTATAAAAGGGTAAAGTTATCTGGAGAATGGGTCTCGGATAATTACTTTCCTAAATGGCATAGATATTACATCCATAAAACACACAATAGGTAGACCAAGCTAACTAAGCAAAAAAGTATAATATATAAATAAATATATTAAAGCAATATAGTGGTGTAGGAGAAAACTTATCTCTATCTTTTCACAAAACCCGGTGAAGAAATGCGTTCACCATTGGTTGGTACTTGACAGTAGGAAAAAATAGTGTACGGGTCTACCTGCTTTCTGCCACTGAAGCCATTGGAGTCAAAACAAGGATCCCGTTCTCCTGAATTTCAGCCTTTATGTTAAAAAGTTTCACTTCCACTGAGAATGGAAAATGAAAAAACATGAAAATGCCATAGGCATTAGAGACATAAAGAGAGATAAGTTAGAGGGAAATTTTACACATACACAAACACAATTTTTAAACACAATTTTTAAACACAATAAATAAAAATGGGCCTCACTCTGGCTCTCCAACTTATAACCTAGTATTTAGGAGTGAAGCTTCTAGAATGACACCTGCTTTCAATTCCTAGCTCTGCTGCTTACTACTTGTATGACAAGTACCATGCACAAATGCTTGCCTCCCTGAAAAAAGTGCCTATCCAGGGCATGTAAGTCACATATTTGCATGGGTGTCTTAAGAATCTTAAAATAAATTTCTCCCAACCCCAAGGGAAGAGAGGCTAAGAAAATGTTTTCCTTAATTTTTGCCACTCTGACAAATAACACATCTAAAGATTCTAAAGATCAACCCAATTGGGCATAAGTCTCATAAAATAATAGATCAAGAAGGCAGGACAGTTGCTGTTGTAGATTTCTTTATAGAAGTCAGATGTACAGTATAGTAATTGACACCATATAATCTCATTTGTTCAGTTGTCAAGTACCTAGATCTCTGGTCAATACAAGCAATTTTGCTACTAGTTGGCACAAGGATGATTCCATTTGCACAGAGAAGTTTCAGATTATTTTCTTGATATTTTATGCAGGCTAGAAAGGTCTCAAGGGTGTTAGTAACAGCTTCTGAATATACTAACCTCTCTAGCTCCCTTTTTATGCAGAATATATCCCTCTAGAATTTTCATTGTTTACTTCCAAACCAGTATGCCTAGAAATAGTGTACTCAGTTAAGTATTAAGACACTACTTATTTAAGGTTTAGCTAACTGACTCCACTGTAAAATCAAAATCAAAAATTCAAATATTTTTACCCTGTTAAGGATTACACTACACAAAAGTAAAATTCTCTCTGGAAGTACAATTTTTAAAGCAGAATTAATTATTTTTTAAAATGCATTTTATACAAAATTCCATGTCATCTTTTTCAACAAAGACTGAAAAGTGTATTTTAATAAAATACTTAAAGAGAAAAGTAAGTATTTACCATTTGGTCAAGCTTAGAAATCACTGATTTTGTAGTAGAATGATGTTCGTGGAATATGTTATGGTGTAAAACACACATACACACGTGCACACACACACACATACACACACTCGGCCGGGACTCCAGAGATTTAGATCCTTGCTGAAGAGTTGCCAAAAATACATTGTGCATTACCTTGGTCAAGTATATCTTGGTGATTAAGAGTCAAACAGGCCTGTATTTGCATCTTGATTGTGATATTTTGCAGCAGTGTGGCCCCAGGAAAGTCAACTACTTTGAGCCTGTTTTCTCATTTGTAAAATGCGGACTAGTACTAGAAACTATCTCTTAGGGATGTTGTGCAGTTTAAATGTGATAACATACATAAAATTGTTAGCACAATGCCTGGCACTAAGTGCTTAATAAATATTAGCATTTATTAATGCTGGTAAGATACTTCTTTGGACTTCAGTTTCCTCATATCTAAAATGGGGGGATTGGTTTGTCATCAGAAAATCCCTTCCAGCTCAAATTTATAGCTTAAATGTGAAAGTCCAACACCATCTTTTTATTTAGATGGGAATTGTAAAATAAATGTTAAAAGAAAAATGTCACACTCTTATTTTTTTCATATTTTATGTTAAGCTCTCTAAAATGAGAACTATATTCCTAAGTATTACATTCCATCTAGAGTATCCTACCTTTGCACAGTTTTGTCTGTTGGTCTACATGTGAATGACCAGGTAAGTCTTTGTAGTCACTATGCAAGCTAGCTACAAGTTAAAACACTTCGAAGGGATTCATATCATGTATGTAATAAGAGAAAAAGTCAAGAAGAAATGATTTTCCTTTATATTAAATAACATTCACAGTTAACATACAATAATCTATACCAATGGTTTTCAAATTTGGATTACAATACCCTTTGGACTGCTTTTCATCCATGTTCCTAAATTGCAAACCTTGATGTGATATTGGGATGGTGCCTCAAAGTGAAGTAGCAGTCAAAGTGAAATCTGTAGAAATCCTCTATATTAAAGCACAATGACACTTTCTTTCAAATAAAACTAAGTTCCATTGAAAAACGCAGTTTGAAGCCCAAGGGATAGGAAAGTGACAACTGATATGTTATAGAATAGCAATTATGGCAACCATCACAATGATTAGCTCTGATTCAACAGAATACAGATGAAAACTATCAGCGATAGTCAATGTAAAGCAGCAAATGCAAGACATCTTGCAATAAAAGGAATGAATAATTGATAGATTTAAGAGAAGATGCATGATGCAATGTCATCAAAGAGGAATATAGAAAACTGGAAAATGTCTTAGTATTTTTCAAACTGAGAAAACTACAAGCACAGCCACTTCTGGGATAATGTTCCCTTGGTCTTCTTTATGAGGACAGACATATTTGCAGGCCACTTAGTATATAAAAATGTCTGTATTGCATTTTCTTTGACTCACTTCAGGTTCATTCAGTCACTGGAGGATAACTTGCCTGACCAATGATCACACACACAAATTTTAAAAATAAGAAGACAGTATAAAGCTGGCTATAAGAAAGTGACAAATATAAGAACTGATGTAGGAGTTCTAGAAAAGGTGAGCTTAATAAGGGTTGGATTAGATTTGTAAGATACTTATGGAGAGGTGCAACTTACAATGAGCTTCCAAAGTGGGTAACATTTTAAATAGGCAAAAGAAAGAGCATCCTAAGTGAAGGGAGTGGCAGTGGTACAAGGAGAAAAGTTCTGGAGGTAGATTGTTCAGGGGACATTAGGAGAGTTGTGCGTTTAAGAATAAAGTAAAATAAGGTTCCTGTAGTACAATGAAGTAAGATTACAAAGCTCTTTGCAAGCCAAGTGGAATTGGGCTTAGAACAATAGAAAACAGAGAACCAATAATATTTTGGTGAAGAAAAATGACTTGATGAAAGAAGTGATCAAACCATTAGTCTGGCAGGATGAATTAGGGTTGAGACACAGGTGAAGGCCAACTAGGAGGCTCTTGGAATGACTGGATGGGTGGTGATAAGAGTTTAGATTGTAGAATAATGAAATATTGGCAGGAGATGGCTTTCAAAGGAAAATTCACCAGGACTTGATAACCCCTTAATTTTGAGAAATGGAGAAAAATTCAGATTCCTCTAAAATAGGGGCTCATGATCAGACAGTGAGCAGAAGTATTAACACTACTGTACAATTTCTCCAACAAGGACAGACAGACAGGTTGTTCCCCAGGGTTGCTGAACAATATAGCCCCTCTCAGTGAAGGGGAGTTGGTCAGGATCTCTCAAAATAGGTTTTGACTTTGGAGATTCTAACAGAGACACAAAGGAAGAAAAAAGAAGGACTTAGCACCAAACCTGAAACAGAGACCAAGACTTTATAAAAGACCTTTTCAAGAAGGAAAAAAAAAAAAGACAAGAAATGAAAATTTCCTACTCTTAGTCTCTCCAAAGAGTTTAAGTTTCAAAAAAACTGAGTGGCACCCCAAATCAGAGTTCCTTGAAGATTAAAAGTTGGATTCACTTGAATAATTAGTCGTCTTTCTTCTCCAAATGGTTTTTCGTCTCAGTAATTTCTATTCCAAACTCCTCTCTGAGTTCTTTCCATTATTGTAAACCTGATAACTGTAGATTAAAAATTTGTCTTCTAAAATTCATCAGACCGACTTTGGGCCTGGGTAGGCTCAGTTGGCCAGATTCAAAGTAACTGGCAGATTCCATTCCATCAACCAACGCTTGAAATATCACAGGGCTAATTTACCAACTCTTCCATATTCTGCCCAGACAGACCTCAGCCCCACCCCCTCCGGCGAAACGGAAACAACGCCTGCGCAAACTCCACGCCTATTCTCGCCACGAACACTCCCCATCAAAGCTTGTTATTGCGCAGGCGCAGCACCTTCAGCGCGTTTGAGTAGGGCTGTGAGAAATCTACAGTCCAGTGAAATCTAGAAGTGGTAGAATTCACTCCCCCTCCTTTCTTTGGAGGCAGAGGCGCCAGTTCTTCCTACTCAGGGGCCAGAAGCGCGAACCAAACGTCGCCCTCTCTCGGAGCAAGGTCCTTCGCTCTCTGCCAGTGTTCCCTGTATCCCTATCCTCAGCTCGTTCTAACCTCACGCGCCGCCAGCCTTCACTCGGAGGGTAGAAGGAGTTGGCTCCCCAAAAGCCGCACCAGTTTGTTGGCAGCCTCTTTAGGCCTCTGAACCTACGGGCTCCCCACTGGGCAGAGCATTAGCTCGGTGCCTTGCTCGCCCTCCTTCGCCCTTCACACCCACCCATGCTGTGTGCTTACCTCGGGCGTGGTGCGGTCACGGAAGGGATCAGAGGATCCCAGATCAGGCCAGTGCTGGGGCAGGCAGATTCAGCGAGATTTTTCCTGGGTCTCCACTGCCTCCTCAGACAATGAAATCAGCGTGTCCGATCATCAATTCTCATCATGATCGTGACGTCACAAAAGACAGCGGCCAATGGGAGCCTGAGATCAGCTCCGGACAGTCCCTGGCCTCAGCCCAGGACCCAGGAGTGGGGAGGGGGAGGAGAGATAGCTGCCTGCAGTGGGGCTGCCTCTTCCCCGCATATATCAGCTGCAACCAAAGCCAGGCCTGTCTATATCTCTCCCGTTCTGAGTAGCTGTGAACGCCCAGCATCCCTGAGACTACAGTAGTTATATGCAGCCATTTGAGCAGGTGCTGCCTGGTCTTCCAACTTGGGATTCGCTTTCAGCAGAATTGTTGCACGCTGTCAAAATCAAATGATCACATACAGAAATATAGTCTTTTGTGGTCAGTGTTCAATTGACAAGTATATATTCAATGTTACTAAAATCAAGGTGCCCACTGAGCCTTTGGAATTTGTCGATAAGAGTGAGTGCAGTGTTTTAGGTGACCGGTTGATTCTGGCGACTGAAGTAATAAATTAAAATTATTGGTTCTGTTTACCTAACCTCAATTCCTGTTCTGCTGGACGTTACTTGAGTAATCACCATTACACCGTTACAGAAAAAAAAAAATTCAAGCCATATTTACATCATATTTACACTCCCAAGGATGTACAATTCACGAGAATTCCATTAGAATGCAGAATTCATTGGTCCTCTGTCAGCATTTGGAAGGTATGACTAGCATACATTAAACATTCACAACAATAAAATAAAGTACACGCTCATGTGCTTAGTCATGAACTACAGATAAGAGTTACATCGTTTAATGACTGGTGCGACATCAGTGAGTTGAGGATAGTTGGGGAAGCATTGTACACTGTAATTGAAACTTGAGCTGGTTTTTGAATGGATAAGAGAAGATGGAAAACACCCTCTTAAAGGGGAAGAAATGAGCAAAAGTAGGAAAGTATATACACATGTGTGTGTATATATATGTGTGTGTGTGTTTATATACACACACACACATATATATATGTATATGTGTGTGTGTATATATATATATATATATATATATATATATGATGCAAGGAGGTCCATGATGACTATAGAGCAGCTTAAGTATTTTGTTTTGTTTTGTTTTGTTTTAAACAGAAGTCAGATCATGCCCAGATCCAGATTTTCCAATGGCTTCCATTCACATATACTACAAAATGCAAATTAGCAAAGGTCCTAAATTATCTGGCCTTTCCCATATCTCTGACCTCATCTCCTGCCACTCTGCGACTAACTCACTTTTTAATCACACTAGCCTTTTCTCCATTGTTCAAACAAATTAAGCTCATGACCACATCAGGGCCCTTGCACTATTATTCCTTCTGATCTTTGTAGGACTTATTCCCTCACATGAGTCACATCTCTCCTCAAATGTAACTAACTTCTTTAAAATGTATCAGTTTTATTTGACTTCTTTAAAAGTGACTTCTTTAAAAATTTAAAGAGATTACACAGTAGCCATATTTCAAATTGTGATCTCAACACTCCCTATATCCCATTCCTTTTTATTTTTCTTTATAGCACTTATTACTAACATACTCTATATTTTTAGTTATTGCAAACATAAACTCCATAAGGGCAGGCTTTTTTTGTCTGTTTTGTTTACGATTATATCCCTGGCATCTAGAAGAGTCTAAGACACAAAGTAGACAAATCTGTAAGTACTTGTTGAATAAATGACTGAAAGAAAATTTTTCAAGTGACTGGTATCATCAGTCTGCAGTTTGAATGAGATTGGAGATAGGCTGTAGTAAGAGAGATCAGGTGGACAGTGATGGGGTAATCCAGCTTCTAGATGACTTGGACCTCGATCAGGGTGTTAAGAGCATAAATGAAGAGAAATAATTAAAGTTGAGATATTTCAAAGAAGGAGTGATAAGGTTGAAAGCAGAGGATTCAAAGATGACCTACCTATGATGAATTAGCATATTCATTAGGAACCTACTACATACCTCGATCTGAGGTGATTTGAGAGAAAAAGAAGGGCAGCTTCCCCACCTTGAAAAATTGATAGCCCTAACTGACAAGAGAAGGTATACATCAAATCACCGTACAAAAAGAGGTAATTCAATTCCTCTAGTTGCTCATTCTTCTTTTCCCCTCAAACCCCATATCCAAGTCATCAGTAAGTCCTATACACTGTGCCTTCAAAATATGCCCCAAATTCCAGCACTCCTTACTTCCTTCATTGCTACCACACCAGTCAAAACCACTATCACTTCTAGTTTGAACCAATACAAAAGTATCTTATATGATTTCGTATTGTCTACTATTGTTCTTCTTTAATAACTTCTCTTTGACATTGGTTAAAATAGTCTTTACAAAGTTAAACCAGACCATATTATTCCCCAGCTTAAAGCCCTCCAAATGTTTCCCATTATATTAACAATAAAGTTATAAGCCTTTGTTAGAGTTTATATGCCACCATAGTTGTTTCTAACTATGCTATGCTGGCCTTTACCTCCATCCTGCCCCTCTCTTTCTGGAAAGCCTGTTCCCTCTTCATAGATGTTACACTTGTTGTGCATTCTTGGAAAACTCTTTCCTCAGATCTTCACATAGAACATGTTTTCACTCAGATTATCTGCTAAAATTTATCTCCTCAGATGTGTCTTCAGGGACCAATCTATTCGAAATAGCATCCCTAAATCATGCTCTATCTCCTCTTTCCTCCTGTGTTGTTTTATTTTTCTCTTATCACTATAGGAAATCACATAATTTGCTTACTTGTTTATTTTGCTTTTCCTCAAGTAGGTAGGGATTTTATCTCTTTTATTTACTATTATAACCCCAGTACCTAAAACCATACTTGGCATGTAGTAGGCACTCAATGAACCTTTTTTTGAATGAGTGGATGTAGGAAAACATAGATTGTATGTGTAATCTATGCTAGAATAATAAGTATTTAGAAATAACAGATGTTTCTAGTGCCATAGTTTAGGTATCTGTACTTACCCTGTTCACAATATGTCAATTAAAGCCATGTTTATTGAATATGTAGATGAAAAAAATACAGGAAGAAAAATTAAAGCATGTATATTAACCAAGATTTCAAAGATCTCAAAAGATTTAAATACAAATGGAAAAAGATCAAGTTTGACAGGGCCCAACAGTGTTTCACATTTATGTTTACAAAATTTAGTTGCAGAAGTACAGGATGGGCAATAAATACCTAAGGTGGGAAATTGTTATTTCAAAATGTTATAAATTCAATATAAGCTGGTGTACCATAGATGTTAAGCAAGATAATTAAGACTTAAACTGCATTAAAAAACCATCTAAAGAAAGAAAGTTCTACTATGCTTTCCCATGATCAGACTACATCTGCTCTGTTCATTTGATTGTCCCTCATTTTAAAAGAAACATTCACAAATGACTGAATCTTGAGAAAAGAAATCAGGAATGATGGGGCATTTAAAAAATATATGATATGAGGCAAGGCTCCAGGAACTGAGGATGGAAAGTTTTAAAAGCTGAAGACCTGGAGAGAAGATAACTATCTTCAAATATTTGAAAGACTATTGGGGAAAAGACACATGTAACTTATTGTGTGGTTCTCTAGAAGGCAAAACCAAGGCTAAAAAAAATGACAGGGAAATAATTTTCAGCTTAACATTTAAGTATTAAAGGCCTCAGTCACTGGAAATGTTCATGCATAATAAATATCAATCCGGAATGAAGGTTTGTCTATATTGAGTGACTACTAAAGTTCATTCCAACATGGAGTTCACTGATTTTTGGATGATGTCAGATTAGGAATTAGTCAGGAAAATGCTTTAAAGTTAGACGTGGGTTTGTTCTTTTAGATTTTAGTTTGGTGGAGCTGAATGGGAGGAAAGTTCTAGGTTGAATACCACTAGCGAAGGCAAATAATTCACTGCTCTGCTATTCTTCATTAGGTAAACCCTAAATAAAACATTTTCACAGTGCATTTTGGGTCAGTAAAGGGCTGCATATACCAAAGAAAGTACTTTCAACTTTCATTTTTCCTGTTTAAACTTTTCCCATTAGTAAGCAATTCATTTAACCAGCTGATTTTAACCAAGGCAATCATTTATTGATACATGTGAAACCTGCTTATATAAGTCCAGAACACAGCCTAAACAATATGTCTTGCTAGGTTTAAAAAAACCTAATTTCTAAGATACCTAAAATTAGATTAATTTATCTGATAGGGCTGATTGTCATTAATCAGAAGCTCAGTGCTTTGTTTGTAGATTACTTTATGTCTCTTTCACTTTTTGCTGTGCAACACAGGCATTTTGTAGCTTACTGACATGTCCAATCGAAGTTGTGCACCAAACATTGATGAGAAAACTAAGTGTTGTCCTTTTAAACTCTCTTTATCCAAAGCATGAAGGAAATAATTTAAAAATGAAAATGCAATGTTAAATTTATAGGTTCTCAATGGATTTCAATTATCCTTGACAGTCTTGTTCTCAGTATTTTGGTTAGTTAAAGAGATGCCATTTGGAGGAACTTCCCTCACTTTACTGTGGGGGCAGATCAAAGTAAAATTAAGAGAGAAGAATACTCTGGCACAAACCTTTGCTGGAAAACCCCTGAGAATCATTAGCATATACTTCTCTGCTCTAATGATGCTGTAAATGACCTCTGCAGAATACTAAATTTCTAATTTGGATTTTACTTATTAAGGTACCTCATATTCTAGAAAAAGTACTGATGAAACTTGTTCACCTAGCAAATTTCCAAAACGAAACTGATTTCTGAGCTCCACCATGGTTTTTGAGATGTGATATATTACTAATATTCTTGGGCTTTTTTCTATTTAAACTGAGCATGTTTTCCCTTGATCATCACCTAGGAACTTGTTGGAAATGCAAATCTGGGGGCCCCATGTACAGATTCAGAAACTCTGAGAGTAGGGCCCAACAACCAGTGTTAAGCAAGCCATGCAGGGAATTCTTATGTATGATAGAGGCTGAGATTCAGTACATTAAGCTGTAACTATTAGAAGGAACTATGGACGCAATTTCATTCCACAAACATTTATTTAGCTCCTATTATGTGTCAGTCAAAGAGAATTTATTAAACATGATTTTTGTCCTCAACATATTCAGTCTAGTATAGCATTCTCAGACTTAAAGAGAAAATGCAATATAGTGAAATAGAGATGGAGTGGAAGCGGGCATTGTGAGTGGATCTAGGAAAATTAGTAGAATGAATATGAGTGATCAGCTTTTGCAGAGTGGAGTTCTATTTCTGGCATATCAATAGCTATATTCCTGATATTTCTCCAAATATTTTTCCTTTTAGTCATGTTATTGATGCCAGAATAAAGTGAGAGATCAGAGCCTCAGTTATTCTAATCTAGCAGTTGTGCAATAACTGCTAAAAAAAAAATCAACATTTTGTATACATTCCTAAGTCCACTTTTCATGTCTCTCTCCAGGGCATAATGGAATTGATTCTTTTTTCCTTAATTCCAAATTGGAATTTATTTGTAGCATTTTACCACATATCTAGAGCACCTACATAATTATATTGATTGATTTCTGGAAGCAGCTTGAACCCTATTTATATGGGAAAGAAAATATACTGCTTTCTCAAGGTTAAACTGCCTTTCTTTACATTTCAAAGTGATTCTCAACCACTTGGGGAACTGGAGATACTTTTGCTAACATGACATAGTCATGGATCCTTTCCGTAGAAACGTACACACATACAAATTTCCGTGATATTTATTGTGGGAGGAGACCATGGATTTCCTATAGATAATCTGGGAACTTGCTAGAGTGGGTATGGTCTAGAAAATAACTTTCATATTATGCATTTTGAGATGATCCACAAAGTGATTTATTTGTTTATAAGAATTTTAGTACTCCAGTCTAGTCCAGAGAAATTGATTGAAAATGGATTAGTTACTTTTTAGCACCATGAAATGTGGACCATCCCAGAATGCCTCAAATCAGTATCATCTGCAAGGTTTCAACCCTTAATCCATACAAATATATCAACCAGACCCATAATTTGATCTGAAGTCATTTTTACTTAGTAGAACTAAAAGATCTGAGAAATCGAAGGAACCAGTGGTCCTCAAGTCAAATCAAGGGAGATACTTTGAGAATACCTTTGCCCAAACAAGCAAAACGTATGTGAAGAAGCCTCCATACACATACTTTGGTATCTGTTTTATAACAGAAGATAGCAAAAAAAAATCTAGTTTGTCCAAACCAATATTTGGGGTACAGGAAGAATTGAGGAAGGAAATGCAAAGAAGAGTTCTTAAAAATCCAGAATCATTTGACGAGCTTTTGTAAAACCACTGTTCACTAAAAATATAGAGTTGAAATGGCTATTTTTGAGGTAAATTTATTAAGGAAAAAAACCTACCTCATTTTTTTACATCATCTTGCCATCACTTTTTATGGATAAGGAAAATTAAGTAAAAGGAAGCGAAGTGAATTATCTCAGGTCAATGGATGAGTAATTTACTAAATGGTATATTTTTGATGAAATAGAGTTGATGATTATTTGAAAGTGACTATTAACAATCATGGCATTTTCAGTCCTAGGTAGTGGATGAAGGTTGAAGAGCTAAGAATTGGCAAGATGAATTAACCGACCTAAGGGCTGAGTCTCAGCCAAGGTAGAACAAATGATTTGAAGCCATGTTAATAAAACAAAGTGCACATAGATGCCCAATAGTCAGAACCAGACAGTGAGGCCTAAATTATAGGCAGCCAAGGAAAACATAAAATAGCAGACATGTAGCAAAAATCAGCAGGCAAAATTCTGGATCCAGAGGTGTCAGACTGGATTTCAAAAATCAAGAACTCAAAGAGAATAAGCATCTTTACAGCAGGCAAAATATTGGGAAAGCAGCATTAGCATCTATGTTGGCAAGCAAAAAATTGGTCAGATTTAAATACAAAGGTCAAGTTAAAAAAAAAGGAAAGAAACCAAACTGGATAAACTCAGGCCAGGCCAATTTGCTTTAACAAACAACCAAGAAAGTGAGTGGTCAGGAGTCAAGGAAAATCAAGAAACAGCAGTCATGGAAGCTTAAAACATACAGCATGTATAGGAAAAGGGACAAATATTAATGCTAAGGTGGATCCCCATAAATGAGGTATCTCTTCAGCCTTAAACATGAGCTTTTAATAATCCTACTGTGGCAAGACTGGGCCATGGAAGTGGAGCAAGTGATTGGGAGCACCTGGCTGCAGTGAAGTGTGGGCGGAAATGTAGTAGCTTCTGGCAGTCAGTTCTGACAGTAAAACCCAAAAGAAAATATGAAGTGTTCGGAATGTGTTATAAGAATTTATAAGGTAACATCTTTCTTTCAAACTTAAATGAGTACCATTGTTTCCATTAGAGTAAATTTTCTAAATGACACATAGAAATTTTATTTGGTAAAGAAGTTTTTCATGACTCCTTTTCAGAAATGTATGCTCTTTTATACAACTGTCTTCCATTAAGCAAACTGTATGAAAAATTATATATCATCATTTTATAAGCTTGCCTTAAAGTTTTTAAAATTGTTTTCAATTGAAATAAGGTGGATTTACAATATTATATTAGTTTGAGGTATACAGCATAGTGATTCAACATTTTTTTAGATTATACTCGATTTAAAGTAATTATAAAATAGTAGCTATATTTCCCTGTACTGTACAATATATCCTTTTGCTTACTTTTTTTATACATAGTAGTTTGTATCTCTTAATTCCATACTCCTATCTTGCCCCTCCCCTCTTCCCTCTCTCCACTAGTAACCACTAGTTTGTTTTCTATATCTGTAAGTCTGTTTGTTTTGTTATATACATTTATTTGTTTGTTTGTTTTTAAATTTTACATGTAACTGATAACATAGAGTGTGAGCTGGTCTTGAGATGAGTTAAGGCCGTGGGACACAAGGCCACGATCAGAGCATGTTTATAGTATGCAGTAAATAATTGCTCCATGCATGCATCAATTATATAAGATTTAGAGCAAAGGAAATAGAAGTACACATGTGCTAGAGATATTCTGTAAGCCTAATGAACAAAGAAACTCAGATTGTGCATGTACTGGCCAAGCACAGATAAAAGCAAGACAGGTGCATCAGAGGCGCACACCTCCCTGTAGCAATAAAGTGCTGTTAACCCCATGGTGTGTCCGGCTGAAGTCTGTCTGGTACTGTGGCAACTCCTCATGAATTTTTTCATTTGGGCCACTCACCTCCTAGAACCCCACATCAGTCTCCCTCGGCTGACATAGAGTATTTATCTTTCCTTGTCTGACTTATTTCATTAAGCATAATACTCTCTGGGTCCATCCACACTATTGCAAATGGCAGAATTTCATTCTTTTTTATGGAAGAGTAGTGTTTACTATTTATATATATACACCATATCTTTATCCATTCATCTGTTGACCAACACATAAGTTGCTTCCATATCTCGGCTACTGTAAATAATGCTTCTATGAACATTGGGATGCATGTATCTTTTCGAATTAGTGGTTTCATTTTGGGGTGATATACACCCAGGAGTGGAATTGCTAAATCATATGGTAGTTCTGTTTTTAGTTTTTTGAGGAAACTCCATACTGTTTTCCATAGTGGCTGTGCCAATTTACAGTCTCACTAACAGTGTACAGGAGTTCCCATTTCTACGCATCCTCACCAACATTTGTTATTTGTAGTCTTTTTGGTGATGGCCATTCTGAGAGGTGTGAGGTAATATCTCATTATAATTTTGATTTGCATTTCTCTAATAGTTAGCAATGTTGAGCATCTTTTCATGTGTCTGTTGGCCATCTGTAGGTCTTCTTTGGAAAAATGTCTATTCATGCCTTCTGCCCACTTTTTAATCGGGTTGTTTGTTTGACACTGGAATTGTATGAGCTGTTTATGTGTTTTGGATATTAACCCCTTATCTGTTAGATCATTTGCAAATATTTTCTCCTACTCAATAGGTTGTCTTTTTGTTCTGTCAGTAGTTTCCTTTGCTGTGCAAAAAGCTTTTAAGTTTAATTAGGTCCCATTTGTTCATTTCGGTTTTTCTTTCTTTTGCCTTAGGAGACAGGTCCAAAAAAAATATTGCTACGATTTATGTCAAGGAGTGCTTTGCCTATGGTCTCTTCTAAGAGTTTTATGGTTTCAAGTCTTTAATTCACTTTGACTTTATATTTGTATATGGTGTTAGACAATGTTTAATTTCATTCTTCTACATGTAGTTGTCCAGTTTCCCCAGCACTGCTTATTGAATAGACTGTCTTTTCTCCATTGTATATTCTTGTCTCCTTTGTCACAGATTAATTGATCTTAAGTGCAAGGGTTTATTTCTGGGCTTCCTATTCTATTCCCTTGATCTATGTGTCTGTTTTTGTGCCAGTCCCACATTGTTTTTTGGGACAGTGTGAAGTCAGAGTGTAATACCTCTAGCTTTGTTTTTTATCAAGATTGCTTTGGCAAATCTGGGTCTTTTGTGATTCCATATCAATTTTAAAATTATTTGTTCCAGTTCTGTGAAAAATGTGGTTATTTTGATAGGAATTGCATTAAATCTGTAGACTGCTTTGAGTAGTATGGCCATTTTAACAATATTAATTCTTCCAATCCAAGAACACAGGATATCTTTACATTTCTTTGTATCATTTTTAATTCATTCATTGATGTTTTATAGTTTTCAGAGTACAGGTGTTTTAACTTCTTGGTTAAGTTTATTACTAAGTATTTTATTCTTTTTGATGCAATTTTAACACAGTTTGTTTCTTCAGATTCTCTTTCTTTTTTTAACATTTTTTATTGATTTATAATCATTTTACAGTGTGTCAAATTCCAGTGTAGAGCACAATTTTTCAGTTATGCATGAATATATATATATATATATTCATTGTCACATTTCTTTCTCCGTGAGCTACCATAAGATCTTGTATATATTTCCCTGTGCTATACAGTATAATCTTGTCTATCTATTCTACAATTTTGAAATCCCATCTATCCCTTCCCAGCCTCCGCCCCCTTGGCAACCACAAGTTTGTATTCTACATCTATGAGTCTATTTCTGTTTTGTATTTATGTTTTGTTTGTTTGTTTTTTTTAGATTCCACATATGAGCGATCGCATAGGGTATTTTTCTTTCTCTTTCTGGCTTACTTCACTTAGAATGACATTCTCCTGGAGCATCCATGTTGCTGCAAATGGTGTTATGTTGTCGTTTTTTATGGCTGAGTAGTATGCCATTGTTTAAATATACCACAGCTTCTTTATCCAGTCATCTTTTGATGGACATTTAAGGTGTTTCCATGTTTTGGCTATTGTAAATAGTGCTGCTATGAACATTGGGGTGCAGGTTCTCTTTCTGATACTTAATTATTAGTGTATAGAAAAGCAACCAATTTATGTATATTAATCCTTGTATTCTACAACTTCACTAAATTTGTGTATTAGTTCTAATAGTTTTTGTAAAGATTTTAGGGTTTTGTATATATATATGTGTGTGTGTGTGTGTGTGTGTGTGTGTATACATATATATATATAGTGTCATCTGCAAACAGTGACAGTATTACATCTTCTTTTCCAATTTGGATGCCTTTTCTTTCTTTTTCTTGTCTGATTGCTGTGTCTAGGACTTCCAATATTATGTTAAATGGAGGTGGCTAGACAGGGCATCCTTGTCTTATCCTGACTTTAGAGAAAAGGTTTTCAAGTTTTCACTGTTGAGTATAATGTTAGCTGTGGATTTGTTATAAATGCCCCTTATCTTGTTTAGGTCTTCTGCCCATTTTTGGATTGGGTTGTTTATTTTTTACTTATTGAGTCGTATGAGCTGCTTATATATTCTGGAGATCAAGCCTTTGTCAGTTTCATTTGCAAAAATTTCTCCCATTCCGTAAGTTGTCTTTTTGTTTTATTTATGGTTTCCTTTGCTGTGCAGAAGCTTGTAAGTTTCATTAGGTCTCATTTGTTTATTCTTGCTTTTATTTCTACTAGGAGAAAATTTTTGAAATGTATGTCAGATAATGTTTTGCCTATGTTTTCCTCTAGGAGGTTTATTGTATCTTGTCTTATGTTTAAGTCTTTGATCCATTTTGAGTTGATTTTTGTATATGGTGTAAGGGAGTGTTCTAGCTTCATTGTTTTACATGCTGCTGTCCAGTTTTCCCAACACCATTTGCTGAAGAGAGTGTCTTTTTTCAAATCAAAACTACAATGAGGTATCACCCCACACCAGTCAGAATGGCCATCATTCAAAAATCCACAAATGACAAATGCTGGAGAGGCTGTGGAGAAAGGGGAACCCTCCTACACTGATTGTGGGAATGCAGTTTTGTGCAGCCATTGTGGAAAACAGTGTGGAGATTCCTCAAAAGATGAGGAATAGACTTACCGTATGACCCAGGAATCCCACTCCTGGGCTTATATCCAGAAGGAACCCTAATTCAGGATGACACCTGCACCCCAATGTTCACAGCAGCACTATTTACAATAGCCAAAATATGGGAAGAGCCCAAATGTCCATCAACAGGTGACTGGATGAAGAGGTGGTATATTTATACAATGGAATACTACTCAGCCATAAAAACCGACAACATAATGCCATTTGCAGCAACATGGATGCTCCTGGAGAATGTCATTCTAAGTGAAGTAAGCCAGAAGGAGAAAGAAAAATACCATATGAGATCGCTCATATGTGGAATCTAAAAAACAAAAACAAAAACAAACAAACAAACAAACAAATGAAAAACAAAGCATAAATACAGGACAGAAATAGACTCATAGACATAGAATACAGACTTGTGGTTGCCAGGGGGGCGGAGGGTGGGAAGGAATAGACTGGGATTTCAAAACTGTAGAATAGATAAACAAGATTATACCGTATAGCACAGGGAATCACAGAGGAAAAAAATGTGACAATGAGTGTGTATATGTCCATGTATGACTGAAAAATTGTGCTGAATACTAGAACTTGACACAACATTGTAAAATGATTATAAATCAATAAAAAATGTTTTAAAAAATAAAAAATAAATAAATGCCACTTATCCTGTTGAGATATAGTCCCTCTATAACCACTTTGTTGAGAGTTTTTGTCTTGAATGGATGTTGAATATTGTCAAATGGTTTTTCTGTGTCAATTGATATGATCATGTGACTTTTTCTTTCCTTTAGTTAATGTGGTGTATCACATTGACTAAGAAATTTTATTCTTAATATTTTTACTTCATTACAAATCCCCAATCTGCTTAAGATTTGTCTTGTGTTGTCTAGATTCACATCCCTTTGTTGATCACTGTAATTGAGTTTGATTGTATCATCTCAAATTTATTTGGTGACACAATGCCTAGGAAAGGAATTGTAATGAACTTGTTTGAGTCGTGTTGTAACATAACCCATTTTTTTCCAGTTGGTATGATAGATGAGAGCCTTCTATAGATTCTAAAAATCTAAATCAATAGTGTTGGCAGTACAGATTTCTAATTAGGATTCAATAATTAAGTATGATAGGAGCCATTTTGTTAACATTTAACATATTCAATTAGCAATCTAGCCTAAAGTCATGCATAGTTGTTGCCTATGGTAGCCTGCCATTATTTCGTTCTTTGCAGCCAAAGCTTTAGTGTTAAGATGTTGTGTAGCAATCTCAAAAGCACAGTTCTTTGTATCTTTAAAACCTGGAGAATCTGCTATGTTGAGTAATGGTAGTTTCAAAGGATCTGCCATTTTAATTTCTTTAAATTTTTAGCATTGATGTAGAGTCTTTTATATCCCTAACTACTTGTATTGTTCTTCCTGCCCCTAGAGGCATTATATTCAAAGAAATTTGATAGTTTAAAAAGTAGACACACTAAATATTCTTCTAAGTGGGTAGGAAGAGGAATTGGTGAATAATGACAGTGGTATGCTGGAGCCTGCTAGCTCTTGCTTAGGAGAGCTGATTGTGTGCATGCCTTCCCAATTCTGTCACTTCAGTAGCTTTAAGTCAGCTATGGTGGAAGTAGTAACATAACAAAAATTAGTAGACAGTACAAATCAGGGTTTCCTCCTCATCAGGGAGCCAGTTCAATTATTTACCAGCACACTGAGGGCATAGGAAAAGGAAAATATGAGGACACAGTATTGGAGAAGTAGTTTGAAGCTAACTGGGAGGGATTGGTTAACTTGCTTTTGTTACAATTAAAATATGAGCTACAGCTGAAAAATGAGTCCAAGTTTGGAGGGAGTGAAAACACTTCAATGTATTTGTACTCACAAATTCACTTTCTAATTTAACATAGAATAATACTTTGAAAGTGAATCAAATCTAATTTAATCTTTTGGACTATTGTTATTGAATAAGTTATTTGATAATGATTATAATTTACCTTAAGTTTTACCTCTAACTTTATAAAAATGAATCATAAGCATCCTTAAAAATGTGAAACCTGGGATAGCATATTTCTTATAAGGAAGTTGATTTAAGTTAGGTAAATTTACAAGAATATTGGTCAAGGGAGTTTTCAATTTAAGCTGATCTTGGCAAGGGCTTCATCAAATGGGTCAAGGTTGTGACTGAAAGTATAAAGCAAGAGCTAGAACTAAGTGATCATAAATGGAGGCAGAAGCTTCAGAAACAGAGTTGAATGCTGAAATAATGTGTAAAATATTATGGAACTAAAAGTAATGCTTATCCAAGTCAACATTAAGACTGCAACAGGCCAAGAGAACTCTCTTTTAGAGACACATGGCATAGACCTATTTGTAAATCAGTGTCTTCTTTTAGTGAAGCTAATCTGAATATTCTGAACAAACTCACCTGGAGATAATGGTTAATACTCTCAAAGTATAATCTCTACTTGGATTGGTATTCTAATACTATGGAAAAATTGTTCAATATAACTTAGAATTATAGGGCTGCCAAGGATCATAAACATTCATCTAGTCAACTCTCCTCTTTCTAAATAAACCTGTTCCTAAGCAACATTCCAGTAATATTTTTAATCTGTGTGTCGTGATCAATAAACTATGAAGACTCAGCATACATGAATAATTTAGGGTGGCAATCAAATAAAACTTACAAACTCAGGCCTTTTTAAACTCAGATCTAATCTACATTTATTAAGTTCCAACAATATTGAACACTGTACTGGATATATTCCTATATGTCATCTCGTTTAATCTTCAGGAGAGGAGGGTGTTAACTCTGTTTTACATATATGAATATTAAATATGAATAATCATTATTTTACTGAATGCAATAAAGCAAAAATTATAAACATTTAATTAAACTGATCTTAATTAGCATCCATTTTGTATAGTCAAAGAGAGATTTTAGATTTTTTTAAATAGCTAACACTTACAAAAAAAGCAAAGCCCATACTTTCCTTCCTTAGGGTGTGCTTCTGTTCCCTTTTTCTCATCCACACCTAGCGATGGTAATACTTTCCCTCTTATTGAATGATAACCTTATACCAGATACTAAATAAATGCTTTATGTATATTCTCTCATTTAAGTTCTACAACAATGTTGTGAGATTAGCCCCATTTTCAGAGGAGGAACCAAGTCTCAGAGACGTTAACCTCAGAACATTTGTAAACCCAACATTAGGAAACCCAGGAATCAAACTTAGTTGCACCTAACTTCAAAGCTCATCATTTATAAGTACCTTCCTATATTGCCTTCTATGCTCATGTGATATTCACGTTCTTTGAAAAGATATCCTATTGGGGAAATCTGATTATGGACTGGATAATACATGATACAAAGAAATAATTTTCATTTTGTTAGGTATGATGTTAACAGTGATTATGTAACAAATGTCCAGGCTTAAAGAAATACATACAGTTATATGTAGAGGTGAAAAGATGTGATGTCTGGGTTTTGCTTTGTAATATTTCAGTGAAAGAAAGGTTTAGATAAAGCAAAATAGTAACAGCTTTTGAATCTCAGTTATGGATGTATGGGGGCTTCACCCCATTCTTCTCTCTTTACGTTTGTGGATATTTAACATTTACATAATTATTATTTTTAAAAAAGTAATGAACCTAATACCATCAATCCCTCTGTAGCCCTATTGTGCCTCAGTTCCACCACAATGGCCAAGGGAAGAGGTCCTTATATTCTTATCTGCTTCATACTTTCTACCTAAGGGGTCATGCACAGCAGAACCAACAGGTCCATCCTCCCTATTTCTTGCCAAGAATGAGCTACTTTAAGTCTTAGGTGCCAATAAATCTTGAAGGTAATAGAAATTCATAACTACAGGAAGTTATAATATGCTCATTATATCCTGTCTGCTCTATCAAAAAAAGTCACACTCCTTTATGACACTAACACCTTACACAAACCTAATTTACCTCATACAACCTATCACTATGTGATATTTTATTATATATTAACATGTTGATTGTGTTTTTCTTTCCCCACTCGACTATCTTGACTATAAGCTCCATGAGGGAAAGGGTCTTGTCTGTCTTGTGTGCATCTATATTCCAAGAAGCTGAAACAGTGCCTGGCATGTAGTAGGCACTAAATAAATATTTGTTGATTGAATAGACAAATAAATAAAGGCCGAGCTGCAGTCATTTGTGGATTTCTGCCACTAGGCAAGGAAAACATTAATACATAAGATTCATTACTATATGCTCAAGTATAAATAGGTCAGTTGGGGGCTCAGAAAGAGATAGCTTTCCTGTGATGGCCAGGTGATAGTGGTACAAATGTGTCCATGTGTCAGGGGTTTGTAAATGGCTTGAATAATACAGTACCAATTCCCATTCTGAAGAATGTTTAGAACAATGAAGATCTCTAATCATCTTCCGTCTTGGTTAGGGGTCTGCATGAACTAAGGCTAACTACATTGAATCATACTATTATAGGCTTCAGAATCTGAGTGTCTGAAGTCTCCAGAATTACTTGAGGTCACTGAAAGGTTGGTAAAGGGGCCAAGGTCTCTTGCTCCTCAGGTAGATGGAGATCCTTACTCAGTATTCATTGCTGTATATTTGTTACCTGAGTCTGGGCCCGGGACTGAGAACCTGGTTCATCTCTGTTCATCTTGCCCTAGAGTAAGAAAAAAAAGAAACAATTTCTTAGACTGCTATCCTATGCTCTGGAAAATTTTAATGCTAAAGTACATTTTACCTATAGTAGATCAACCCCTTTATTGGATGAGTGGTAGAGAGAGGGAACAATTAAGCAATAATACCATGAAAGGGATAGAAGATGAAGAGGAGTGGATGTTACAGAGAAAGAGTGGAAGCAAAGACAGATTTTGCCTACTTCTCAACTGGGGGCACGAATATTTGAGTTCCTACATGACTGCACTCTTTAGTGTCTCTCTAAAATGATACATTTTAAATTTCTATGACAAATATCAAATTTGAAGGAGAATCATACTTTTATAAGCAATATATAATTACCTGAAAAAGGTTACCTGACATTGGAAGAGCTAGAATGGGAATAGAATATGTTCTGTGTTTTATAAGAATAGCGTGAACACACTAGCACAACACTTGTGAAATTCCTTATAACTGTGAAGAAACTATTGGATCATGTGCAAATAGGATAAGTGTACTTCTTTTTAATTAACTAATATACAAACTTAGTGAGTAACTGAAGTGTTAATGTTTGAAATTATTCAGTTTTGAAGTCTATATTCTATAAATGAAGGCATTTTTAATCTAAATTACATCATATGTTAGATAGTAACATTACCTTACAAGCCACAACTTTATAAAAAGCTACACCATACCCTGACAAAAGAAGAAAAGCAAGAATATTATAAGCATCTCAAACATGTAGTCAAGAAAATTCTAGAAATAAGAACAATTTATCTGAAGTAATAAAATGTTCATATGTGCTGCCCACCCTACAAAAAAGAGCTATATCCCAGGTTCAGGAAAGTGCTACATAAGAGAACAACTGGGGTGGGGAGGGGGACTACAAAGGCCTATCATACATACCATTGCTGAAATACTACAAATACTTCAAGGACCATGAAGTTAGATATCATCTTAACTGTAGTTAAACCTATTAATATAAATTTTCCAAGACTAATGTTGGTTACACACCATTCTTAGAGTAATTAAATGCTTAAATCTCTCCACAGCCACCACTACTATCACCCATCCACCCACCCCAGTTGTATTATATTCCCCAGTAAGAGAAATAATGATAATGATTAAGACAAAATGGAGTCCACAAAAGCATAAAATTTAGGTGTACCAATAGCTTCATGAGGAGGAGGGTTTTTTTTTTAATCAAATCAGGTAAAAGGAATATGAATAGTACTAGACTAGTACAATACCTCCTTTCCTTCCCAAGTGGTTGATGTAAGATAGGACAAAGAAACATTGAACCAGGGTAAAGCCAAGAGAAAAGCTGACGTGGGCAACTTAGAAAACTCTGCTACCAGAAGAGGACTCAGGTAAAAAGAGTTACAGAAGAGGTACTTCAGACTTCTCTTTAATCTGAAGAAGAAAGTGACCTTGAAAGTCATACATAGTTTGGCTCAGCTGATTGTAACATCTTTACTGTGTATATTCATTAGTATAAACCTGAGAGACTTCTATTTCCAGCATTATGGTCAGAAACATGAAAAGTTCCTTACTATAGTATACCTAGAAATGCTGGCAAAATAACAGTGTCATTTTAAATGCATAGGTAGGCTTGCAAAAAACTAAAGGAAGGATTTACATTTCAGTAATGAAAGGTAAGGTTATACTCATCAACCCCTCCTGAGAAAACAAATTAAGATATTGGATGAAATATTTTTTTAAAAAATCTCTTTAGAAACAACAAAGAAATGATAAAATAGTTGGAAACTACCAGGCAAAATTTGAAGGAAAAGTGAGAATCCAGAGAGGTAAGAACACAGAAGCTACTTTGGTCCTGAAAGCACTTGGCAAACTAGGAAAATTTGAACTTTGTAAGCTGGGTCCTCAAAATATAGACCCTCAGAGTAAAAGTAAAAGATAAGTACACTATTTTTGTTGCACAAATACACATCAGCTGTATCATCCAGAAAACCGCAATCTGTGAATTTAACAAGGTAACATACTTGTAGAGTCCCTAGGCATCAAGGAACAGATGCAAATGTTCCCTGGATAAAATTGCTTTTATTCTGTGTCTCACATTGTTTCCACAATTAATGTTCAAGGCACAGTAAGAAACATGCAATGATAATAAAATATATAAAGAACTCAGTTACCAAAAGTAAAACTAGTGGGAAAAAATAGCAAGTCCAAACAGACTTCAGATAGTAAAATTATCAGAAATACCTTTAAAACAACTATGATTACTAGGATTAAAGAATTAAAAGAGAATATTAACAGTTTTGGAGGGAATAAAAATTACAAAAAGTGATTAAGCAGACTTGATGGAAATTACGAAAGTAAAAAATACAATAGCAAAAATTTTAAAATAAAATGTATGCCTCTTAATAGGAAATTAGACATAACTGAAGAGATAATTTATCAACTGGAATATAAAACAGAAGATATTAGGTACAATGCAAGGATTGAGAGCTAAGAAGTTTGAAATACAGAAGAGAAGTAGGAGGCATAAGAAACAGAATGACAAGTTGTAGCATGTGGTTAATTAGAGTCCCAGAAAGAGAAAAGACAAAGAATGGGGTAGAAAGAATATTTAAAGATATTGGTTATGAATTTTCCATTCATGACAAAAGACACCAATGATTCAAGAAATTTAATGAATCCTAAAAAAGGTAGATAAAAGAAACCTACTCATAGAACATCAAAATGAAACAGTCAAACACCAAAGAGAAAAAGAAAACTTTAACAATAATCTAAGAAAAGAAACATTATCTTCAAAGGAGTGGCAAGTAAACTGATATTTGATTTCTCAATGGCAGAAATAAAAGTCAAAAGACAGTGAAATAATATATTCATTGTTCTGAAAAAAAAACTGCCAACTTAGAATTCTATATGCAGTAAAAAATATCTTTCAAGAAGAATATAAAATGAAAACATTATCAGACAAAAATAAACTGAAATAATTAATACAAGACAACCTCCACAAAAAATACTTCAAAAAATGTTCTTAAGGAAGAAAAAGAAGTGATTCTAATTAGAGAAATGGAGAGAAAAGAAACTGGTAAATATGTGGGTAATTTTAAATAAATATATTCTGTATAAAACAGTAATAATAAGGTCTTGTGGGATTCAATTTTTAAGAAAGTATAAAATTAAAATACATGACATCAATAACATAAGTTAAAAGACAGTAAATGGAATTAAAGTGCTGGAAATTTTTTGTAAGTTCTGGGAAGAGGAGAAAGAATTTTGTTGACTTTAGACTCTTATTTTTTAAGTGTGGCTGTTGAAATTTATGGAGTAAACACTAAAAGATGAGAAACGGAATCTATAATTTCAAAAAATCATGCAGCAACTTGAAAGATTAAAGCAAAACCAGTGATAGAAAGGAACAGTCAGAAATAATACAAAAAACAAAATAAAATGGTAAATATAACTTCAAATGTATCACTGATTACATTAAATGTAGATAGATCAATGTTCTATTTCAAAGGTAAGATTGTAAAGTTGTGGGGAAAAATCCAACTATATGATTTAAAAGAGTACCATATAAAATCTAAGGCTAAGAAAGTTTGTAACTAAAAGAATAGAAAAATTTATATCATGAAAATTTTAATTTTTAAAAAGCAACATAGCTATGTATTCATTTTTATCATTATTAATTTATTTATTAATTAAAAACTCTCATAGCTATGACTGACAAGATAGACTTTAACGTAGAAAAAAATCACTATAGAGTAAGTTACTTCATGGTGATAGCTTCAATTCATCAAGGTAATGCAAAATAACCAGCTTGTATGCATATAATAACATAGCCTTCATATATATAAAGTAAAACTTGACAGAGGGGGGTGGGAAGGGACAGGG
>NC_045732.1:54465045-54513638 GCF_009834535.1 Camelus ferus
AGTAATATGAAGTTTAAAAGCATGTGCTGACTCCAGGGTGTTTTCAGGAAAATAGAGGTAACCCCCCGCCTCTCTAAATAATGTCATAGACAGTGCTCAACTTTGCTCCCTTAGCCACCAGGGAAATGATAGTCTTTTTGCCAGGCTCATTTGAAATGCAGCTTTTCTTATACTTTAGGGACCTGGCCTCCTGACAAATCTGCCTAGTGGTCTGGTACCAAACTAATTTTCCTGATGTCATTGATTGCTCTGCTTTCCTCACTGCTACATCAACATCAGTTTTTATCATAATTATTGGAGTGGAAGGGTCATAGTAAACATAACAAAACAAAACAGAAATTTAAAAATTAATCTACCTTTCTACTGGAAGTGATGAGTTTGGCAGTATACAATAATTATTACTAAGTTGGACTATGCTTTGAGCTTGTTTATAAGAATAACTCATTAGGATTAAGAAAAGTTCAGAAATGCATGGTCAAAAAGGAAAGATTTTAAAATGTCAAGACTTAAAATCATCTGTAAGGAAAAGAAATATGTCATAACTAATGATTTATCATTTGTTTTATAGTATTTCCTTATTTTCCAAAAATAATACAGAAATAATATTATATATATAAAATTTCCAGTTAACAGAATGCTTTCTAGTATTTCATGTTTAATGTCGTTGGCAGAGTGAAGCAATATTTGATAAAGAAACTGAGGTTAGCTCTATTTCCTTGGGCAAATTACTTAACTCTACTAATTTCTATGTTATCTGACTCCAGGTCCAGCACATTTTCCTCTACATCATGCTCAAGTCTACACAAATTCACCTTTTTCACTCATGCTGTCTCTCTTTAAAAGCACCAGTGTTGATAATTGAATTACTGGATAACTTTGCTTTGCTTTGACTTAGACAAACTTATAATAGAAAAAAAAAATGAAAGCAATGAAGTACTAAGGAAAGCAGAATAGCTCCGAGAGTGATATGTACTTCCAACATAACCTACAAAGAGACTCACTCTACTTACAGCATTAAGCTACAGGACTAAAAGTTTGAGAGTCCAATTAAAGAACACAATTCTTGTTATTGGCCCTATTTTATCTTCTGTAATGAGTTGGGTTGGCTCCTGGGAGGGGAGAGAAATGGCAAGTATGATTGTAAACTGCCTCTTGTAAAAAGATCCAAATGTAGAAGATGATGTCTAATAGATACATAAACCATGTATACCCCAAACTGAAATGCAGATTTCTCCTATGACCTCTTAACTTACTTCACCCATAGGCTTCTTTATTTCAGTTAAAGGCAACTCCAACCTTCCAGTTGCTAGGCAAGAAACCTTAGAGCCATCCTTAACTCCCGTCTTTCTCTCACACCCTACATCCAATCTGTCACCAAATACTATTGGCTCTGTCTTCAAAATTTATCCAGAATTTAGAGCCTTCTTATCACTTCCACTGCACTGTTGAGTAGGATCTGAGTTCTTGTTACTTCTCTGACCTCATCTCTTCCTACTCCTGGGAACAAGTAAAGTTCAAAAGCCCTGAGGACAGAAGAATGCCTAATATGTTGAAGAAGAACAAAGAGGCCACAATAGCTCAAATACTACTGCCTCAGAGTTTAAAACGTACTATTTCCTTCACCAGGAAGGGTCTTTCCTCAGATTTGTAGTACTTTGCTCAAATTCACATTTTTGATGAGGCATTTCCTGAGTACCCTATTCAGAACTACAGTCTTCAAGCTCCAGCACTCTTTGTCCTCCTTTCCTGTGTGATTTTTATCCAAAGCACTAATATGTTATATGACTTACTTGCTTATTTTGTTTATGTTATTTATTATTGTCTGTCTCCCTCTGTTAAAAATGTACACAGCATGGGGGGCAGATCTTATTTTATGTTCACTGCCATATACCCAGTAGGTATTCAAGAAATGTTTATTAAATGAAAACATGATTAAATGAAACACAAGGCTATGGCAACAGGCAGTCATACTTTCCACTAAGTCTCTTGATTGCTGGACTTGCCTCAGGCAACAGCATTATTTTAACTATGCTTCATAATTACTGGGAACTTTAAAGCATATAAAAATCATCCCAAAGCTTCACCTTTTATGAATACATTCTGATTTCGTTCATATAATATGAATTAAATGTTAAGAAAGGCAATAAACTCCCAATGTGCATGTGGATGCACACTGCCCCCCACATCATCAGCTATCAATTTTCCATATTCCTGAGGCTATGCAGTATCCACAAAAGTACAAAATTGCCATATAACAATGCTCTTTTCTCTTTTCTTTCACAATGACACATCTTATCAGGCAACTTACAGGTGGTCATTTCAAGTCCATTAGCTGAGATACATAATATCAAGGAAAAAAGAATCCCAAGTGCAAAAAAATGTTTTGCTGATAAAGGTTGTCAGTGTGTTACATAACACTGTATTCTCATTTGTGAGTAGAAGATAGGTATATAAGAACTGCTGGGTCCTATTCCCACCCTACTTTTGTCTTATTAAACAGGATGACAAATCATCAGAGTCATTGACCCATTTAGTAAAATCAATCTAGGAGCATTGTATGTGCATGTATGAACAAAATTTTTGAAGCCACCATAGTAGAAATTATTGAAGTTTACACTAATGGATCTTCCACAGAAAGTTCTTTTCTTCTCAAATAGACAACATGTCACAGTAAACTGACAGTACTCTTCAGAAATAACTTTTATTAAATTTTAAAGTGTTAGAGCTAGAAGGGGTCACAGAACGTGTCCCCTGGTAAGAGAGTCTTCTCCAGGGTCATATACCTTTTTAATAGCAGATCGGGGTATATATTTCAGATTTCTGAACTCTGTACCATGCTCTTTCTACTAAAAAATAAAGAAATTACTCTTCTTGATGAGCTTGCAGTACTGTATTCCTTTAAACACTACAAAATTTAACTTCTTAGTTACAGACAACAAATTCATGTTGCTCAACTCATTAACAATAATGGTTCAGCAGATGGCATTTTGCCTCATATAGTATATGATGTACCCTAGTTATCAAAATACATGCAAAGGGTATAGTGAGTTGTAATCTAAGCTGTCCATTATGCATTGAGACATGGTGTAGGTGCCATTAAAAAGGAAACATGATGCATGAAACAAGTATAAAGTTATTTGTGTTCTTGAACTAGTGCACAAAGTAGAGAGAAGGGAGATAAGGATCAAGGACAAATGAGCATGAACTGTAAAATGATGCTGTATTTGCAATGGAATCCTGATTACAAGGTTAAGGCAAGAAACTTATACTCAAAAAAAAAAAAAAAAAAGAGCACCAATGAACTCATCTACAAAATAGAAACAGACTCACAGACACAGTAAACAATCTTATGGTTACCAGGGGAAATGGGGTGGGAAGGGATAAATTTGGGAGTTTGAGATTTGCAAATGTTCACCACTATATATAAAAATAGATTAAAAAAACAAATTTCTTCTGTATAACACAGGGAACTATATTCCATATATTGTAATAACCTTTAATGAAAAATAATATGAAAATGAATATATGTATATATATGCAAGACTGGAATGTTATGCTGTACACCAGAAATTGACACATTGTAACTG
The DNA here is from genome assembly GCF_009834535.1 of Camelus ferus. Lineage (NCBI taxonomy): Eukaryota > Metazoa > Chordata > Mammalia > Artiodactyla > Camelidae > Camelus > Camelus ferus. The sequence continues at coordinate 54,468,633 of NC_045732.1, forward strand.
ACTACACCTTAATTTTAAAAAAAGAAAAAAAAGTCACTGAGGACACTCTCATTTGGAAGCATTGTAGTAGTCTGTGGTAATCACATTTTTTCAGATGATTGATGACCTTGATCTTTAGGAGTCCCTGGCCTGAGCTAGGCATAATGCCCCAATCTACTCTAGCACTCTGCATAATCTACCTTACCCTTAAACTAGTATCTAACCCAAAGTTATCTGTTTTTTTTTCAATCAATGACATTTTCTTGTCACCCAAACATGGAAACTGGAAGACGCTTTTAATACTACCTTCTTCCTTTCCTGCCACAATCTTTCATGCAGCATACAAAATGATCAAGTCCTATCTTAAATCAATTCATGACTGGGTTATGGCAACAGTTTTCTAACCGGTTTTTTTTTTTATTACCTCTTTATCTATCCAACATACTGCTATCATATTTATCTTCCCTGCTTTCATCATGTCATAGTATCTTACATATAAGTGGCTCTCAAGAAATAATTATTGAATAAATAAATATTTATTATACCTAATTAAAAACCTACATTCTTTGCCCTCCCATTGCCAGCAGAATTTTAAAGCACTCTGAAGAGTTGCTTCTTCCTATTTCTCCCCAAGAAGATGTTTCTGTTATAGTCATGTCGGTTTTGTTGTTAAACACACAATGTCAACTCCCACATCTCTTTTCTTTCATTGTACTTTCATTGGCAATTATGTCTATCCAAATTCTACACGTTCTCCAACACTCAACTCAGGTTTTAACTCCTCCTTGAAGCCTTTTTCAATTACTAATGGTAATAAGGATCTCTGATGACTCTGAATTCCTGCAATCAGAATTACATACTTCCTCATATCAATGTTTCATGTATATAAACTGTTTTGTGCTTATCAGCTTTGTCTGCCAACTACTATCTATGTCTTGAAGGCAAGGGCCTTGGACATGTTTCTTGTCTGCCATGATTCTTGGTTTACTCATCAGTAAAATGAAGTAAGTTAAGTACTTATATCACGGAGTTGCAGTTAGGAAAATTTCTAGCAGTGTGTCTAGCACATAATAGATATTCATATATGCTAATTCAATTTTTTGTGTTTCTTACAGAACCCAGCATAGGACCTTGCACATAGTAGGTACTCAGCAAATTCTGACTGAACTGAACACTAAAACACACACACACACACAAACTATTTCTTTAATATTTTTAGCTGTGGTGTTGGTGGTGGAAGAAAGGTGTATTTGTGGGCATGTTTGCTAGAAAGGGAGGAGGGGAAAGAAGAAAGGAAGGAAGAAGAAACTGAGGCTATAACCTTTGAAATGTTAACAATGCCCAGTGGTCTCAATTCACTCAAGGTGGTGTTGAGAGATGAGTAAGAAAAGAGAAAGAGGGAGGTTGTCACGTGGAACAATAAGGACTCATTGTGTTGAATTCCCATTTGTTTAGGTGCAAAAACTGAGTATTCTTTATTAAAGTATGACACAAGAATACCTGTCCGACCCTGACAAACACATAAAATTTGTTTATAACAGCAGTCTGTGAAGTAGCATACAATATCTTTTAAATTTGCAAAGGACAAGGGCCAAGAGAAAGGTTATCTCAAGTAAAACCAAGTGAGAAAGACTGGGTTGGAATTCTTTAAGCATTAATGAAAACTTCAGTCTCAGACACACATACACACATATTCACAGGGTTTGCCAAGGTCTTCCTAGATGTTAATTGTAGGCATTTCTTGGCAATTGCCTATGTGCTTAGGCTTAGAGGATGATTACTTGTAAATATCTTGAAAGGCCATAATTATGTCTATTCAGGTCATTTCATATGGAAATTAGCATAGCGTAAGATGTACATTCAGTAGTGATAGTAACCATCACCATCATCATCATTTATATTTACAGGGTTCTTTATAATTTACAAAGGAGTTTCAAATATATTCAGGTTCAACTGAGCATGTAATTCAATTATGAGCACCTATTACATAATAGGTATTTTTACATACATTTTCTGTGCTCCTTGTAACATTTTATAAATTAGCAGTATGGACTTAGTCAAATTTTGCAAATGTGGAAACTTGAGGCTCAGAGAAACTATGACTTTCCAAGATCACACAGATAGTTAGTGGCAAAGCTAGAACTAAAATGTTTGATTTACAACCCTAGACCAGTCCCTATTCTCCACTTTACAATACTAACTTCAGTTAAATTCTTAATAAATCCCTTTTTATGAATTCCTGACACTTGTGATTTAACCTGTCAAAAAAGAAATTCAGTTCATTCCCCAGACACCACTTTGGCTTTTACCACCATTGACACCATCATTCACTTGTTCTTCTAGAATTACCACGTTAAAATTATTTTTTATTCCTCTTTTATTGCTCCTGTCTGCCATATCTAATTTGAGGTGTTTTGATTTGATTCCAGTCTATCAATGGATTTCCTTGACCAGGGGTGGGAGGAGTTATGCAAATCCAGCTTTGGGAAGATTTGTTTGGTAGTGTTATGCAGGCTAGGGAGAAAATAAAAAAGACTGGAAGGAATGAAAACAGCTAGAAAGCTGGTGGAGTAATATAGATTTAATTTGATGAGGTTCTATACTACAGTGATGGCTGTGAAACTTAGACTGAGTGAAAAAATTTTTAATTGAGTCTTGAAAAAACCTCTCTTCCCCGTCTTTTTTAATACTCTCTTAATAGAGGAGGTGTTTTGTTCTTTGATTAGCGGACAGTGTTTTTGTATGAAGATATTTGGCTCTTTCTGACATAAGATGAACTGATTTGCCATATTTAAGGATTGGCTCCTTTTGAGTATTTGGCCTATAAATTGTAAATTGTTTAATGGCAAACAAAGTTTGTTTTCTTTAAATGCCAAACAAAGAGAAAAAGAGCCTTTATACACTTTACCTGTTTTATGAGACCCTAAGAACTGAGCCCTTAGGGAGCATTATCCCATACGTTCAGGGTGCAGTAATCTGATGAGAGAAAATCTTCACTGGGTTTAGATTATTTTTTAATGTTAGAGCTGAAGAGGACCATGATGATTACCTAATCCCACTATCTTATTTTATCAATATGGAGTCTGAAGCCCACAGAAGTTAAGCAACTAGATCTACACTTGCCAATAAACCAGAGTTAGAGTCTGAAGTTGAACCCAGAGCTCTGACTCACAGTCTTAGTTGTTTTGAAACAGAGAAGGATCCTGTGGGGCCCTGCCAAGTACAAACGCCTTTCTGTGTCGTCCATTTCTTTTTTTTAGGAAGAAGGTTTTAGCCTCCTACACCCTCCCTAAATTCCAAAGGGCAGATTTAAACAGTTACTAATTAGGCAGTGAGGGAATGCAGAAAGAAACAATAGAGCAGCCTGGAGCCTTGGCCTGGTTCCTTGTCCCGGGATGTGCATAACAGTTTGGTACATATCTCTGAGTTCTTCTATAGGAAATAAGACCTAGGTGGGAAATGGTAACTTCAGGCTGAGCACAAGCACACGGACACCAGACTGGTTAGAACTAGAAGGCTGACAATTGAAATTCCTGGAACACCACCTTGTTACCTCTCCATCAACCAATCAGAGGAAGGTCACGCACCTGCAGACCTCCCCCCAAATTTTGCCTATAAATACTCTTCTCTGAAAATCATTTGGGTGTTCTGGTCTTTTGACAATGAACTATACCTTCTCCTTGCTCAGCCCTGCAATAAACCTTTCTCTGCTCCAAACGCTGATATTTTATTTCCTTTGGCCTCACTGCCCATCAGCCACACAATGTGGGCCTCTGTGTCGGGCACATGAACTTTGGTTCAACAACAGATTTATGCTACACTATGTAGACTCCTGACATAATCACATCATTTGGCCCGTGGGCAACCATTTTGATTATCACCATCTCTGCCCTTGGAAAAAAAAAAAGAACCTTATCTGGTAAAATGGCAGATCTCTTCTCATAAGCATAGTCAAGAGCTGACATATTTGCTAATGTTAATCAAAATACACTAGTCTTCCTGTGAGAAACTTACACATAATAAAATTTAAAGTCTTCTGGCTCCATAGTCCTAGTTTTAACCTAATACACCTAGAACACCTAACCTAATAAACATGCTTTTCCCATTTTTTTGTATGTAGCATCATACTAGAACCACTTGGATGAAAAAATTTCCCTGTATTTGGTAAACAAGTGAGGACAAAGACCATAGTCAGAATTTGAAATGTTGTAACAGTTGAGAACAAAAATCGTAACAGTTCTTGTAGAGCAGCTCATGTATTGCCAGAAACAGTGTTTTTCTTGTGCCAAGGAAGAAACAGTGCAGAGGGAATAGGTGGAAGGGTATATTCACTTTCTCCCATGAGGCATATTTGTCAAATTATAATTTCTGGCCGGGAGAGGATTTCTCTAGCACATCAAAAAAAAAAAAAAAAGACACTGAGGTTTAACAATGATAGTCAAAGGCACTTTATGGATTTATTGCTTGCCAAATCTAAGGCCAAGTTATTAAATAGAGTGTTCACTTTTTAGCACCAGGCATCTCACTCCAAGACCTAGGCCAGCTGCCCAGTTCCCTTTCTTACATACATTTTCACAATGACTGATCACCCCATGGCCAAGTGAGACTGGGCCTATCTGCATAGGCAGAGGCTTGAATTATTTGGGGAGGAAAGGGAGCAGTTTCACCTTTCTCTCTGTCTCTCTTGGTCTCTGTCTGTCTATCTGTTTCTCTCTCTCTTACACACACACACACACACACATGCACGCACACACACACACACTCACACTCACATGGCAAAACCTCTAAACAAGACCCTTATCTTGAGTTTGGCAAATTGAAATAATTATTACACATCCTTTTCTTTGCCTTGACCTGACACAATTTTCTTTACTAGTGTCAGAAATTGTTTCAGGGATAGGCTACACTTAGCAGAGGAAAAGAAAGTACCTTGAGTACTAGAAAACTCCCCCTGAAATCATACATATGAAACCAGTTCATAAATGGATACTCCCCAAGACATCCCCCAAGACATAGCTCCTTCTTAATTCCACATTTGCCCACCCTCTTTTCCACTTTCACTTTGTAATAATTTTCCTTCCTATACTGACCTTAAATCATGGAGTCCCAGCTGTTCCACTTTCCTCTAGTTCTGAGCAGCTCTTCTAACCTGTACAGATGATTGCTTAAATAGCAGCTTTAGCCCAACCCATTAAATTATTTTGGAAACAGATTCTGCCCTGTTGACCCACCCTTCTAGCAACAGTTATTCTCAGAACAGAGAATTCTGTATTAGATACCCTGTGGAAAGAAATTCAACTATTTTGTATCAAATACTTTGAATGTCTTAAGCAGTATGCTGAAATTCCGTACTTGTATGTGTCAAAGGAGGAGACATGGGGGTAGGGAAGCTGTTCAAGGACAAAACAGACAAATTTCCTCTAACCTGGAAATACTTGCAATCTGTTGAGAGGAAAACACATTAAAGCTCCCTAGAATATAAAACCTTTACAAAGAATGGGAAAGCAAGTAGTAGAAAAATGTCACCTTAGCTATAATTTAGACCCAACAGAAGATAATATCAATTACAATTATTTAACTACTATATTTCAGGTAAGAGACCCATGTCATAATCATTTTCTCAGAACTTCAAGAAGTGTCTTCAAACATTCTCTGGAAATTCTGATCTGTCCTTTCTGACATTAAAGGCTCATCTAAATATTATAATATGTCAGATAAATATAAAGTAAGAAAACCATCCAGATACCAGTGATTTAAAGAAATTTATTCTGAAGCTTCTTGGCATTTTTCATAAGGATCTGTAAAGGAGACACGAAACTGTAATGTAAATACTTTTCAAAGGAAATGATAGGTGCAGGGAACAGAAAACCCCATGTCTATACTCAATTCCTATTAATTCACTTGGGAATAAACCAAATTTTGGTCAAGAAATTTGAGTTATAAATGTGTTACTTAGTTACATAAGGCAAATATTTGTGAGGGAACATGTGCTTGGCAAGATTGAAAGTTTTGCTATTCTCCTTGACCTCTTAAAATACTTAATCACCCTGTTTCTTCTATTATTCTCTCTCTCTCTGACATGAAATATTTTACCATGAAATGCCAATAATAACCATAAACTTTCCAGATACTCTCTTTGCACCAAGATTCAGCTGAACAAAGTGGTAAGCAAATCCATGCAACAAACTGAATAGGGCCATGACTACGAGTTGGAAGCATTCAAATTCCAACTTTGCCACAAATCAGTTTTGTGACCTTGGACAAATCATATAATTTCTCTGTGACTTAGTCACTTATAAGTTAAATATAGCTTAGGACTATATGATCTCTCAGGTCCCTTAAAATTCTCAAAATCTATAGTTTTAATTTAAAAGAGCTAGCCAACAGGCACCCGAACTTTTCTTTACCTCTGAAATTTCAGTGTAATGTTTCACACGTTCATAAACCTTATCTTAATTGATTCTCATAAAAACCCAGATGTAGGCATATATTATCACCTCCACTTTAAATATGAACAAATTTAACCTCAGAATGCTTAAACACCTTTAAACTAAGACTGCTCACTCAGTAAGTGGAAAAGATTCAAAGCCAAATCTATCTGGCCTTGATCCTTCCCATGCAACCATAAAATATTTGCTTACTCATAAGTTAAGTACTTCCTTCAAGAGGAAAAGAAATCAGATCAACTTTCCTTTTTTTTTAATTAACTATAGTTATCATGCTGGACATTATATCCCTGTGATTAATTTTGTAACTGAAAGTTTGTACTTTTTGATCTCCTTCATCCATTTCCATATCTCCCACCCCCAACCCTGGCCTCTAGCAACCACCAAACTGTTCTCTGTATCTATGAGCTTTTTTTTTTTTTTAATTGCACATATAAGTGAGGTTATATGGTGTTTGTCTTTGTCTGTCTGACTTATTTCACTTAGTGTAATGCCCTCAAGGCCCATACATGTTGTCTCAACTGGCAAGATCTCATTCTTTTCTATGGCTGAATAATATTATATTGTATATGTACATATATCATATCTTCTTTATCCATTCATCCAATGGTGGACATTTAGGTTGTTTCCATATCTTGGTTATATTAAATACTACTGAAATGAACATGGGGTTTGTATATCTTTTCAAATTGGTGCCTTCATTTTCTTCTGACAAATTCCCAGAAGTGGAATTCCTGAATCATATGCTATTTCTATTCTTAATTTTTTGAGAGACCTCCATACTGTTTTCCATAGTAGCTGCACCAATTCACATTCTTACCAACAGTGCACAAGTGTTCCTTTTTCTCCACATCCTCCATCACACTTGGTATTTCTTGTCCTTTTGACAATAACCATTCTAACAAGTGTGAAGTGATATCTGATATCTCATTGTGGATTTGATTTGCATTTCCTGGTTATTAATGATATTGAGCACATTCCATGTATCTGTTTGCCATCTGTATATCTTCTTTGGAAAAACATCTGTTCAGATACTCTGCCTATTTTTTAAACTGATTATTTGGTTTTTTTGTGATTGAGTTGTGTAAGTTCCTTATAGATTTTGGATATTAACCCCTTATCAGATATATGATTTGTAAATATTTTTCCCATTCAGTAGGTTACCTTTTCATTTTGTTTATCACTTCCTTTGTTGTGCAGAAATTTTTAGTTTGATATAGTCCCACTTGTTATTTTTTGCTTTTGTTGACTTTGCTTTGGGAGTCAGATATAAAAATCATAACCAAGACCAATGTCAAGGAACTTACTGTCAATGCTTTCTTCTATGAGTTTTATGATTTCAAGTCTTACACTCAAGTTTCTAATCCATTTTGAGTTAATTTTTATGTATGGTGTAAGATAGTGTCCACTTTCATTCTTCTGCATGTGGTTGTCCATTTTCCCCAGCACCATTTATTAAGAGACTGTCCTTTTCCCAATGTATATTCTTGGCTCCTTTGTCGTAAATTATTTGTCTATATGTGTGTAGGTTTATTTGTGGGCTCTTGATTCTGTACCACTGATCTATATGTTTGTTTTTTATGCCAGTACCATACTGTTGTGATTACAATGGCTTTGCAATACAGTTGGAAATCAGGAAGCATGGTACCTCCAGCTTTGTTCTTCTTTCTCAGGATTGCTTTGGCTATTTGGGGTCTTTTATGGTTCATTTGTTTTATTTCTGTGAAAAATACCATTAGAATTTTGATAAGGATTGCATTGATTCTGTAGATTGCTTTGGGTAATAAAGACATTTTAACAATTTTAATTCTTGCAATTCAAGAGCATGGAATATCCTTCCATTTATTTGTGTCTTCCTCAGTTTCTTTCATCAATGTCTTACAGTTTTTAATGTACAGATCTTTCACTTTCTTGATTAAACTTATTCTTAGGCATTTTATTATTTTTGATGCAATTGAAGATGGGACTGTTTTCTTAATTTTTCTTTCTGATAGTATGTTATTAGTATTTAGAAATGCAACAGAGTTTTGTGTATTTTTTTTTCCTGCAAATTTACTGAATTGGTTGATTAGTTCTAACAGTTTTTTGGTGGAGTCTTTAGAGTTTTTTTATACATAATATTTTGTCATTTGCAAATAGGGACAGTTTTATTTCTTTCTTTCCAATTTGAATGCCTTTTACTTATTTTTCTTGCCTAATTGCCAAATTACAATTACTATTCCTAATTCCAATAATATTGTGAATAAAAGTGGTGAGAGTGGGTATCCTTGTCTTGTTCCTGATCTTAGAGGAAACACTTTCAGCTTGTTACCATTTAATGTGATATTGTTTATGGGCTTGTCATATATGGCCTTAATTATATTGAAATAGTTTCCCTCTATATGCATTTTGTGGAGGGTTTTTATCATAAATGGATGCTGAATTTAGTCAAATGTTTTTTTTTTTCTGCATGTATTAGAATGATCATAAGACTTTAATCATCCATTTGGTTAGTATGGTGTATAATGTTGATTGATTTGTGGATGTTGAATCATCCTTTCATCCCTGGAATAAATTCCACTTTATCATGGTATATGATCCTTTTAATATATTTTGGGATTCAGTTTGCTAATATTTTGTTGAAAAATTTTGCATCTATGTTCATCAATGATACAGGCCTGTAATTTTCTTTTCTTGCTGTGTCCTTTTCTGATTTTGGTATCAGAGTAGTGCTGGTTTCGTAAAGTTAGTTTGGAAGTATTCCATCCTCTATTTTTTGGAAGAGTTTGAGAAGAACAGGTATGAATTCTTCTTTAAATGTTTAATAGAATTTACCAGTGAAGCCATTTTGTCCTGGTCTTTTGTTTGTTGGTAGGTTTTTGATTACTGATTCTATCTCATTACTAGTAATTGGTCTATTCAGATTTTGTTTATTCATGGTTCAGCCTTGGAAGGTTGTATGTCTCTAGGGAGTAACTCATTTCTACTAGATTGTTCAGTTTGTTGGCATATAATTGTTCACAGTAGTCTTTTATGATCCTTCATATCTCTGTGGTATAAGCTGTAATAACATCTCTTTCATTTCTGATTTTATTTATTTGATCCTTTTTTTTTTTTGGTGAATCTAGCTAAAAGTTTGTCTGTTTTGTTTACCTTTTAAAAATTGCTCTTAGCTTTATTGATCTTTTATATTGTGTTTTTAGGCTCTGTTTAATGTATTTTTTCTCTGATTTTTATTTTGTTCCTTGTACTCACTTTGGGCTTTGCTTGGTCTTCTTTTTCTTGTTTTTAAAATTTAAAGTTGGGTTTTTTTCTTGAGATTTTTCTAATTTCTTTTTTTATTAGTTTAGTTTCTTTGGGGGAGCATAATTAGATTTATTTATTCAATTATTTTTTAATGAAGGTACTGGGGATTGAACCCAGGACTTTGTGCATGTGAAGTATGCACTCTACCACTTGAGCTATCTGCCTACCACCCTGGATTTTTCTTATTTCTTGAGATAAGCATATGAACTTCCCTCTTAGAACTGCTTTTGCTATATTCCTAAATTTTGGTATGTTGTATTTCTATTTTCATTTGTGTCAAGGTATTTTTTTAATTTCTCCTTTGATTTCTTCATTGACCCATTGGTTGCTTGGTAGCATGCTGTTTATTCTCCCCATATTTATGAATTTTCCAGCTTTATTCTTGTAAAATAAGATTTCCTTCCATCTACAGAATATTTAGAAAGATAGGCCACACATATTCTGAGTGTTAGACTAATGTTCCACGTGCTTACTCCAGGTTTCTCTTGTATCTGAAATTCAACATATTCAAGACTGAAATAACGATCATGTCTCTACCACCTTCACCATCAAACACATCTGGAAAGGAAGTATTCCATGATTTAACATTTCTTACCTAGTTTTGCAAGCAATCCACCTGTCATCTGTGACACCTTTTATCCTTTATTTCCCTTATCTTATCCATCACCAAATCCTTACCTTTACCTCTTAAGTTTATCTAAATATATCTGTGTGTAACCAGTTATATTCCCAACACACTATTTAAAGCTCCCACTCTATCTTGTCTTTAGCCTTCTAATCTGTCTCTTTGTTTTCACTCTTCCCCTTTTCCTAAACCATTTGCTCTCCATTCAGCAGCTGAAGTCATAGTTTTAAATTGCTAATCAGTTATGCCCTTCTTAAAACCATTTCATGGTTTTCTACTGCAAATTAGAAAATTAAAAGTTAATCTTCATTAACTTTTAACATAGCCTCCAAGGCATTATATTTTCTATAGAATCTATCTCTAAAACTTTATTTTAATCCAGTCTCCTCCTCTTTCTCCTAAGTACTTCAGCCAGTTTGGCTTTCTTTCAATTTCCGAAATGTTGTGTTACTGCCTACCATGGGGCCTTTGCACACTGTTCACTTTGCCAAGAATACTGGATAAGAGTGTCTCATTGAAGACGAATCTGGTGTCCCCCTTCCCTGGTAGAACCCAGGAAGTCAGAAAAATGTTATTGTAGCAGTAGCTGATCACTGGTTTAAGCACACATTTAGACCTGAGGGAGCCTTGTAGTGCTCCCTGCATACATCAGAGGGTCATAGATAGCTGAGATAAAACTGGATCTGATGGAGCTTTGGGGTTGTGAAGAAAAGATGACAGAGAAATGAATTATGTCTTAGCAGATGCCAGCCTGGATAAATGAAGACCCACCCAGATATCCCACTCTATCAGTGATGCATACATACCACATAGCCCCCAGTCCAAACTCAGACTCAGTTCTGGGAGGAGAGATGAGGAAATACTTGGTGGAATGAGGGCTCATAGTAGAAATTAAGTTCAATTTTTTAAAAAATAAAATTTTTTGTTTCTTGTGTTTTGAGATTGAAATCTGTACTCTGTACACACTGAATACACATTATCTGTTATTATGTGTGATTATTTGATTAGTATCTATTGACTTTATAAGATTAATAATTTCATGGTATTAGAGACTGCCTCTATTCCTGTTCACCAATATGTCCCCAATACCTAGTACAATACAATTCCTGACACATAGTAAGCACTATGTTTATTTTCTAAGTCTATGATTAGTTCAAAATTGCATTCATGAATGGTTTATTTAAAAAGAAACCTATTGTACAGCTATAACAAAGTACCACAACCTGGGTGGCTTGTATCAACCAAAATTTATGGTCTCACAGTTCTGGAGGCTAGAAGTCTGAAATAAAGGTATTGTAGGGCCATATTCCCTCTTAAATATGTAGAGGAAACCTTCATTGCCTCTTCTTAGCTTCTGGTGGTTTTCTGACAACATTTGATATATTTTGGCTTGCAGCTGCACAACTCCATTCTCCCTATGTGCCTCTGTGTCTTCACATGGTTGTCTTCCTATAAGGATGGCAGTCATATTGGATTAGGAGCCCACTCTACCCCAGTATAACATCATCTTAACTAATAGCATCTGCAATGACCTTACTTCCAAATAATATACTAATAAATTCTAAGGCACTGGGGTTAGGACTTCAACATATCTCTTTTTGGGGAGGGAACACAATTCAATATAAAACACCCCTGTACCTCAAATACTTCATTGGTGCTATTAATTACAAGGCATTGCATTTGCTGTTTTATATTTATTATGCCAATCATTCAATCTTCACGTGAGGTATTTTTCCCATTTTATGGAAGAGATTGGAGGCTCAGTAAGGTTAACTTACTTGCTCAAGCTCATTTAACTAATAAGTAGTGAGTCTGAGTGTTTGACTCCACTATAGCATGCTATCTCTCAGAAATCTAAAGACTTGATGAAGTTTGTATTTTTCTGTCTTTCCCTACCTATGAAGAAATATATGAAAATCAAACTTTACTCAGCCTATGAATATACATTTTCACTTCATTGGTGCATCACTGATAGAAAATATGTTATACAACATGATAGGTAATTAAAATAGTGAGGACTTAGCTTTTCAAAGCATTTCCACATAAATTTTCTAAATTAATCTGACAATAAGCTTGAAGTTCACAAATAATTTCAAATAAATAATAGAAAGTGGATTAATTCACCCAGTCAAAAAAAGCAGTTTGTTGATCATAGGAAATCAGTGTAAGATATCTCTTTCTAATGTTGTCATTTCTGATTAAACAGAAAAGCTCTTTTTATTTTAAGAATGAATGATGTCTCTTGCTTCTAGTCAATTGTCCCATGTGTTGCCTACTTGGTACAAGATTAAATGGCAAGTGGCTGTGCGTTATAAAACTCAGAACTATCTGGGGGTGAAATTGGGGCCATATTACTTAAGCACTTAATGTGATATCTTGCATCCTAGGAGAAAAAAAGAGCTTGTTAGTATTTATTTTGGTAAGTGAAGAAGTAGATATTAGTCCATCATGAAAGAAAAATACCAATACTGAGAATAATCCCTGAAAGGATAATTGTAACAACTAGCCCTTTAGCTACTGTATAAAATTGTAACTCCTGATGGTTTTATTCCATTGAATATGCTCTGAAAACTATTATAAAATCAGACCAGGAGTCATAGCAAAATGTGCTAACAAAAATTTTGAATAGTTCTGAAACTCTTAACTCCCTGGATCCTGGACAAATTGATAGATGGGCTATGCTAGAAAACAGCTTCTATCCCTTCTATCTGAAATAAAACATCTCCTTTCTTCAGTTAGGACCCAATACTCTCATACCATCTCCTAGCATTCTTACAGATCTGTTCTGCCTAAACAGTGCTCTGAGATTTTTCCCTTCACCGTATTCTAAAATTCTCTGTGGGTATTTCATATTGAAATTGATTGAATAGAGTAGATGACTAATAGTATGTTATTCCATCGAAAAAGATTGATGTATCAGTTAAAAATGCACTCTGTTGTAAATAAAAAAAATCTTACTATAAGGCCTTAAAGAGATAAATTTGTGAGTAAGAAGTCTAGGGCTGTTACTGTAGGTCAATGATGCTTTCAAAGACCTATATTCTTTCTAATATCATTCTTTACCATATTTAGCAATATAGATTTGCTCTCATGCTTTTGCCTCATGATCATGAAATAACGACTGTTCCTCTGGGCCTAGAACCTAAGATCCTGGCAGGAAAAAGAGGGTAGTGTGAAGGGGCAAAATAGTGGAGGACTTTCTCTTAGCAAGGTTTCACCTTTCAAATCAGAAAGGGATACCCTGTCCAGAGACTTCCTCATACCTCTCATTAATCAGAGTTATGTCACATGGCTACTCCTAATTATTTAACACAGCTACAGGGACATTGGGAAATAGAGTTGTTTTTAGCTGGCACTACTACCATGAACAAAACAAGCATTTTGTTAGTAAGGAAAAAGGAAAACATGTAATGGGCATGCAATAAGTAAGCAACAAGCAATATCTGCCACAATAGGTATTTTGAAGGAAGAGAAGGAAGAAAGGAAGGAAGGAAGTGAAGGAAAGACAAAGGAAAAATTTAAAAGTCTAATGGCAGCATTAATTAGTGAAAAAGGCCATGCGGGAGAGATTTTGGAGAAGGGGACTTTTTGAGATCACTCAAGTTATCCATATAGACAGAAGCCTCCTTCATCAATGTAATAGGAGAATAGGAGATACCAGTTACCAAATGCTTGTTTGATGCCATGCACTGTGTGCATTTTATTTCATTTAATTTTCACAGCAACCCTATGAGATAAGAGCACATAGTCAAATTATAAAAACAACCATATAAAAGTACTAATAATAAGATAACATGTATCATGGGAATACAGAGGAACAATGCATATAATTCAGATATGAGCCTTGTACAACTTGAGATTATATAAATCTGTTTTCAAGATTATTTTATTGGTATTATACACAGAATATGATATGGTAGAAAGGGCAGGTGACAAATCTAGGTTTTTATTGTATCCCAATATGAAAAGTATGCTTGAATTTATACTAGATCCATATGCTACTGTTGCTTTTGAAACTTTAGCTCATATCTACCCAGTGCAGGCAGATTTGGTCCTATTTCTCCAGCAGTGCATTGGAAGTAAACTAACAGACAATTTGTCTTGGCAGAATTGCTCATTCTGGAACACCTCTCAATGACAATCCCACAAGAATGAAATTTCTTTCTCAAATTTTTAAATACTTTATTTTACTATGGCTTTTTGTTTACTCGCCCGGTTGTTTAGACTTTACCCAATTCGGATAAAGTGGCCATCACTTTATCTGAATTGTAACCACTGTTATTATCTCTCACAAGAAAAGATGTTTCTTGCAAAACTGCAAGAGGATGTTTTCTGAACAACTTGCAGCAGATTGAGAACTTCCCTAATGCATTTGGAAATCTGTTTGCTTTTTAAAGTGCACCAGGTGTTCAATGCTACACACGAGAACTACCATCATTAAAAATACAAAGAAATGAATTGAATACATGGATATTCTCTAAATAGAGATTTCTCAGGGTCCCTGATGTACTTGTTGTGCTGGCTGATTTGTCTTTATATATACTAAAAAGCAGCCTTTCATTAATATCTAACCAACAGCTAACAAAATGCAAACTACCCACCTTACATACTGAAAAAATATATAGAAGACTGGCATTGTAGACAGAAAATCCAGCACCGAAGTAATTCATACTCATATAGTCATTACAAGTGTGCTTTCCTCTCTACACCATAAATTTAAACATCTCGGTTTTTAGGTGTAAAATTATTTGGCTTTTAAAAAGTGAATTTGTAATTTCAGTAACCAGAAATTGTCTCACCAGTGGAAGTTACCATAGCTGCCAATGTTATTTTAAAATACAGGGAGTGCTTTTGAGATACCTGAATCAATTATTTGACTAGTTAGACTTGTTTGTGCAGCTTCTCACAAGTAGAGGTGAGGTATACTGAGTTTCTCATTTTTAAGATTTTTTCATCTTTTCCAAGTGAGTGGGAGTTGTGGTGGGAAGTGAGGGAAAGGGGATGAGGAAGAAAAACTAAAGGCATCTGGAGAGTAAAAGTGGTCAACTTAGTTTACCATCAAACAGAAAAATGATGAGACTAAGAATAAGGAGTTTTAGGCAATACTGAGTGGAAAATTCTAAGCCTGTGCAAAGCCCCAGGTAGTATTTTGATGCTTGGTTATTTTACAAATACGTCCTCTTTTTTCCTCTGCAAATGGTTTGTACATCATTATTGGTGTCTTCTCAAGGCATTTTGACTTTTCAACGGTAGAAATTTTCTGAGTGCTTTTGGGCCAGAAAAAAATATGTATGTGTTTATAGCAGATAAACATATATCTGCTTCCCTTGTTTTCTGGACCAATCTGGTATGCATAGTTGAGGAAACTGTTGTGAACCATGATTTTATTTGGATTTAATTAAGACTGTAAATTCCTGAGAGCATGAACTTCATCATCTGTATATTCTGAACTTTATATACTGTGACATCATTAGCTGTAACCTCTCAAGTATCTAAGTAACATGTGTATTTGGTCTGGTTGTACCGGGGAAAACGCTTTTTCATAATTCTGTCCTGGATCCTGGTTCTGGCTCTAATTCTAATCAGCTCCTGAGCTGACTATTTCTTCCTGCAGCCAGGGCTACACGTAGTCACTGACTCTGCCACTTATTAAGTAGTCTCTAAGAGGTACAAAAGTAAGGCATGCAGCTGACTACTGAGTCTAAACTGATTTCTAGACAATTTCTAAGGAAGCACACAATCCCCATTCATCACAGAAACTCTCTGTAGGTTTATAACAGCTCAGTCTATGAATTCAAAGACTCAGGCAGAATAGAATTAATCAGGATTGAGTATAAACAATGTTGCTTCTAAATTATTTATTCCCCTTCCAGGAATTAGTTTTAATCACAGTTTAAACAATACAAGATGGCTCCCTTCATTCTCAAATATATAACAGGCTGACTCTATATATCTAAATAAATGGAATTTATAATTCAGCAGCCACTTTCAAAAGGGCTACCTTATTTTTAAATAGATAATGTATGAGTAAATGAATTGTTATAATAGTAAACTCCTTTGCATCCTTATCATAATTGATCTGTTTTAAAAATGTTTTCTATTTACAAGAGTAAGTGTATGCCAAACGCAGAAAATTAAGACAAAAAAAAGTACAATGACCAAAATATAATTTGTAATTCCACCACCCAAAGATAATCACCTTTAATGTCTTTGCATATACCTATATATCTCTAGTTACATTTATAACTACATTTCTTTGTATACTCCTAAGTGGTATCACATTGTATTACCTCTTTGAAACTTATATTTTAACTTAGCACTAGATATATTTTCCCATGTCAATAAATATTCTTCAACAGTGTGATTTTTAATGGCAGTATACTTTACCTCCATATGGACTTACTATAATTTACTTAAAACAATTATCCATTGCTGGACATTTTGATTGTTTCTCATTTTTCACTATTATAAATAATATCATGATGAAAACCCTTATGTATTTATTTTTGCATGCATCTTTGATAATTTCCTTAGACTAAATCCATAGGGGAGGAATTACTAGATAAAAGGTATACATAGCTTAAGACTTTTTTATGTTTATTGCCAAATTATAACTGACCTTATCATGACACATTTACAATATATGTTTATATTAAATTGTTGTAGAAAGAGAACCCATCAGTATTTTTACATGAAGAAACAGCTACACATATATTGAAATATTTATACTGGCTACTATTTTTTTGCACATAATGAAACATCTGCACTTAAGTATACATTTATATCTATCTGGCTATTTTTTGTGTTTCAAATCAATGTTGTACACACTTATATTTTATTAAATTCAGAACACTACCCAGAAGCTTCCACCTAAGCACAAATATCACCAAATGGGAATTGAAAAAGCACCAGCTGATTTTCCATCAGTAGAGCTGAGCATTTTCAGAGTATGTGTGTGTATCCTGGACATACAACATAAATGAAAGTGTAGTGGGGTCAAAACGGCAAGGGTCTTTCAACAGGCCTGTATCAAGTGCCTACTTTGCACAAAGTATTGTGCTAATACTCCGCATTTGCATGTGCGTGGGGTGGGGGAGATTGGTGCAAAGTCATAAATAGAAAAAAGAGGCTCTGTTTTCAAAGACTGCCAGGAAAGGTTTGCTAGAGAATGGGATATTCAATAAAAATATTATTTGGGGGATGTAGCAAAGCCATCTCTCCAAATAAAAACAAATCTAGATGAGATTAAAACTATAAAAGTTGGTTTGTGATGATCAGAATCAACATTTGCTCTAATAACTGTAATTTAATCTCACTACTATCTTTGTAAGATGAAAAAGGATCCTTTCAAGTTATACTTTAATGCAAAAGAAAATATTCACAAACAGAATATAGACAAATAATACATTTTCAAATCAGTCTTGATGGTAATTCTCCATTGTGAAAAACTGTTGTAGAAGGAAGACTAGATGATCATAAAAGGCAGACAACTTTAGAATTGAGGTGAAAGTAATGAGAGATCTATTGAATTCCTGGAAAGCATTTGTACTATGATTTATTAATATTTACATTGATACTTTAGCCATGTACTCTATTATTGGCACTGTGTTAAGCTCTGTGGAGACAAAGAAAAATAAAGCAAGCTGAATGACCTTTCTAATGGAAAACAGCAGCAGTAAATAATAATAATGGATAATTTATATTAAAGGTGTTATACACACACACACACACACACACCCATCAGGGTTCTTGGTTGCAAGAAATAGAAACTGACTCTGGATAAATTACGAATAAAAGGATAGTTCTATAATCTCAGTTTAATGAGACCAGAGAACCAAAGTTGAAGATTTTACAGTTTGCCCTGGAAACTACCACCAGAACTTATACTACCACTGCCTTCAGTGATTGGCTATAGTGGCTGCTACTGCCATTGTCCCCCACCAGAATTATTTCTGGATGATGCCAATGTCCTGGAATTTCTAGCTTCCATTCAAAATCTGGGGTGGGTGATTCTCATTTACTGAGGCTTAATATTCTCATACCATACTTGAAAGGCAATTTGGAGAAGGAAGTATCTGGTATTTTCAGCTTCTTTGGTAGGTGGTGGTATATGTCTCATAAAGTGAAGTATTGCCAAAACACGAGCAGATGTTCAAGATGCTTAGCAGCTACAAATAATTACAAATATCCTTAATGGTTAGCTATTGTTCTAAGTGATTTATATACCTTTTTGCCCTAAATCTGCAGGGAACCACTATTACAGGCGGAGGTTATCAGTCAGATTAGGCTAGGTTACACTGGGGAGAAAAAAAAACTGCCAGATCTCAGTGGTTACAACAACAAAGGTTTATATCTCTCTCATGTGACATGTCCATTGTGGGTCAGAGGGTAGGGAGATGGTTTTGCTCTCATTGTCCTCACCCAGGGATCCAGATTGACAAAGGTTTTAACATCATGTTTTACCACAATCTCAGTCTGACATTCTAGAGTTTGCAATGGCAAAGGGAGAGAGAGCAAGAGTTAAATCATAGCAATTAAATGCTTCAATTTCAAGATGAAACAACTTAATTCTGTTCCCATTTCACTGGCAAGAACTACTCATGTAATCATATTTATGTTAAAGGGGGTAGGGAAGCTTAATCTTCCATACATCCATAAGTAGAAAGAGAGCTAAATTTAGGAAGAATATTAGTAATGTCTACTACACTAGGCACTATTTTCATTAGCACCTTCAATTTTGATAAAATTTAAATACAGAGAGTTTATGTAAGATAGCAGTAAAAGACAGAACTGGAATTTGACTATTTTCTAAAATTACATTAAGTTTTATAGAAACAATGATATCTAACATGCATTGAGAATCATTGTGTCATTTCAATTTTCACAACACTTTCAGACAGGTTCAATTATTGCATCAATTCAATAGATATGGAAACAAAGGCTCTGAGAGGTTCAAAAATTTGCTCAAATTTATACAGCTAGTAAATAATGGAAATTCACAGGGGTATTCTCACTTGTTTGTAGGCTACGGAGTAGGGAGAGAGTGGTAGAAGGGTAAATCTATTTGCGTAGGCCAGCTAACAAAATTTAAGAGAGGGTGATTAATTAAGGGTCTATATAGAGCCGGTTTCTGCTTCAGTTGTGAATTGACCAAAGGAAGAGGAATAGAAACCTGGCTTATCATAGTCAATCAGTAAAAGAGTTTCTGGGAATGCCATCACAGCTGCCACAGATGGATCTATATCAGAAACTGATGGAAAAAGGTGAGATGAGAAAAGATGAGCAGGCTTTATCATTTGCTGCTCACAACCCTTTGTAGCATTTTATTCCCATTTCAAATATTTGTTTGTTGTGATAGAATAGCCCCTGTTTAGTAAGTTTCAATCCTATGGCAGAGACTATTGTTATTTGTCACTCATATTCTATTACTTGTTAAGAGAGAATTCTATGGGGATCTTAATTGCACAGAGTTCTCTCATTGGAGAGAGTACTCTTGAAATAAAGTAGCTAGAAAACACTGTTTTAAATCAAATCAACAACTATAGCCCCTGCCTAGTATGTGGAAGGTACCATGCAAGGTGGTTCTTCCCTGAACTTTTGTAATAGTTTGAAATTCAGGAGCAAGGAGGGCCAGAGAGGGAAGAGGAAGACTTTAATTATTAGTAGAATAAGACCACTGGTTGTTAAGATAAAGGCTGTAAATGTGTCCTTCTGATATATAAATAATGGCATTTCTGAGAACATAGGGCTAGAGAGTAGTTAGATGATGGATAGTGTCCATTTTTATTAACAGCTATACAATTAAAGTTGATGAGTTATTTTTGTGCTCTTTGGTGGGTTTATGTGAGTGATTACAGCTATCATTACTGGAGATTTAACATGAATTCTGTACCTGTTGGAAATGCACAAAATCAAATTAATGGCTAAAAGAAAACTTCCTCCAAACAAATTGTCACATGCCACAAGCAGAAATCTATTTCATTTATTTGTTTGTTTGTTTGTTTAAATTAGGCTTGGGAAGGAAGTTATCAGCTTCGAAAAATTCCTTTCGGTGACATTAACTGAAGAACCTATTCAAAACCAAAATTTTCCTTCGTTTCTCTCAACCTTGCAAGTTCTGACTTTTTTATTCCTATTTTATTTCTTCAGCTCCCTACCCTACACATCCAAGAAGTGACTTAGTTCAGTAAATTCTAGAAGCATAGGGAGTCTCAACTCCATCCTTTCTTTGCACTAATCTTAACTCAGATCTTCAGTACCTTTCACTTAACTCAGTACAGTTGTCTCAAACTGGTGTTTCCACTGCCGACCTTTCCTCTCTCTTAACTGATGGTTCATAAGCTTTAGCATGGATCAGAATGACATGAAAATCTTATTAAAACACACATTTTGGGCTTCTGTCCAGAGTGTTCGATTAGTAGGTCTGGAGAGGCACAAAAATTTATACATGTAACTAGCAAATCAATGATGTTACTGCTACCATTGCAGGGATCACACTTTGACCAGCCCCACTGTAATCCATCCTTTTTCCTATTCACGGCTGCCAAGTCCACCTTCTTAAAGCAGAGCTCAGCTTATGTCTCTCCGTTGTTTATAGAATTTCAGTGGATCTCATTTCGTGAACAAATAGAGTTCTTTTAATCCTGAAAGAAAAGCTTTCCTCTGTCTTCTTGTTCCACCTATTTTTTCCTGCCTTATCTTCTACCTTTACTCTCTAAGATGGTAGGTTATATACTAAGTTAAAGATAAGAGCTCTGGAATTAGATAGGCTTGGGTTTGAATCCTATCTTCACCATTTAAAGAATGAGGAGTTGTAGACGTGTCCTCAGTTTTCTCATTTGTAAAATGAGCATAATAGTACCTACTTTTTAAGGTCTTTGTTAGGATTAATTGAATTAATACACATAGGATACTTTGAACAATGTCTGAAGCTCAATGAACGGTAGTTATTATTATAAGTACACTATACTAGTCCAACTATACCTCTCATCATTTTCTGAAAAAGCCTCCCCCCACTTTTCCATCTTCATTGTCATGCTTATACTCATAACTCTCCCTTCTCCTGATAAATGCTTTCTTCAGTTTCTGTCTCTGCCAAATCCTTTTCAATTCTTGATATTTGTCCCAAATACCAACTCTTCCAGGAAATATCCCATAACCCTCATCTCCCAGCCAGGAGGAATGCTATCTTTTTTCCCTGAATCTATATATATATATATATATTTCTTTCACTGTGTGTTTTTCTTTGTATTATAGATAATGATATGATTTTCATGTCCCCCCTACTTGATGGTAACTTCCTAGAGAATAGGGTTTAATGTCACTCTTCCTGGGTACCAAGTAGGTACTTGACAAAATCTATAAGGTCCTGAATGATTTAGTATCTGCCTATATAGTCAGCCTCCTCTTGCATCATTCTACCCCTTATTCTGTGTATTTTGGTAGTATTGAAAAATTCTGTTTCTGGAATGCACCATGTTCTTTTCTACTTCAAGGCCTTAACACGTCTAATCCCTCTTCTTGCATCATTTTCTTCAACATTTGCTTCCCTGTTATATGATCTGGAAGCAGTCTGCACTTCTTTGCCATAAATGAGACCACTTTTTTATGTAGTTGTTTTGAGTCTATTTTCCCCATTTCTCCATGAGGAAAGAGGACACATCTGTTTGGTTTACACCTTATATCCCAATGTCTATTACACTGTTTTTAACCTGCTTTGTTCACCTAACACTATATCTGAGCATCTTTCTAGATTGATATAGATTTATACACACTTTTTGTTTCCAATTTTTTAAATAATTTAACCTTCAATGAACATTTTTGTACACTTGCCCCATTTTTCCTTAAAATATATTCCTAAGAAGAGAACTTTCTTAGTCCCATTTTAAAATGTTCAGACTTCTGTTTTTCAGATGTGTTATAGCTTGGGATTCTTCACTCCTGTCTTTTCAACAACAAGAAGTTGAACAAACTGAAAATCAACAATTTTTCCTGTCCACATGAGAGAACTGAGGTTACAAGGCAAACTGACACCATGAAATCTGCAGGGACAGGCAAATCTAGAGAGTAACAGCTGAGATAATCTTATTTGGAACAGAATCTGCTGGAGACATAAAGTTTGCAGGAATGCAAATGATAATTATGACAAAATGCTGGAGGCTGAGCAATATATAAAAATAATAATACATCACAACCAAGTTGGGGTTCATTCTGGGGATTCAGGGTTGATTCAATATTCATAAATCAGCTGATGTAATTAATAATGATTACAGCTAAATAAGAAAAAAACATATGATCATATCAATAGATGCAGAAAAAGCATTCAACAAAACGTAATGCCTTTACATGATAAAAACTCTCAATAAACTAGGACTAGTCAGGCACTTCTTTAACCTAATAAAGTTTATAAACAATGAACCTACAGCTAACATCATATATAATAATGAGAGATCGGAAGCTTTCTCCTTAAGATCAGGAACAAGGTGAGGATATATTCTCTCATTACTCATTTAACATAATACAGGGAGACTTAAACTGTGCGATTAAGCATGAAAAGGAAATAAAATGCATACAGATTGGAAAGGAAGAAATTAAACTCTCCCTGTTTGCCAATGACATGATTGTCTATGAAGAAAATGCAAAGGATGTACAAAAAGGAAAATTTAAAACTACTAGTTGAGATCTTCATGGTTACGAGATACAAGATCAATATTCAAAAGTCAATTGCTTTCCTATATACTAGCAATGAACAACTGGAGTTTGGAACTTTAAAAAATAACAATAACATGAAAATGAAATGCTTAAGTATAAATCTAACAAAATCTGTGTAGGAGATATGCATGCATACATAAAACTACAAAACATTAATGAATAAAATCAAAGAAGATATAAACAGAGAAATATTCTCTTTTGATGGATTGGAAGACTTAATATCATTAAGATGTCAATTCTCCCCAACTTGATCCCTAGATTCAACATAATCCCAATCCAAATCCCAGCAAACTTCTTGTAATTATAGACGAATAGACTTTAAAGCTTATATGGGAAGTCAAAGGGCCTAGAATAGCCAACACAACTCTGAAAAACAAAAACTAAGTTGGAAAATTCATATTATGATTTCAAGACTTACCATAGTCAAATCTACCATAATCAAGACAGTGTTGTATTGATGAAAGAATAGACACATTGATGAATGGAGCAGAATAAATAGCCTAGAGATAGTCACACAAATATGATCAATTGCTTTTTAACAAACGTACAAATAATATTCAACAAAGAAATGATAATCTTTTCAGCAAATGGTGTTTGAAAAATTGGACATACATATACAAAAAAAGAGAAAATAGTCACAGATCTTACAACTTACACAAAATTTAACTGACAATAGACCATGAACCTAAATACAAAATGCAAAACTATAAGACTTATAGAAGAAAACATAGGAGAAAATCTATGTGGCCTTGGGTTTGGTAATGAGTTTTAGATAGAACACCAAAAGCACAACTCATGAAAGAGAATGATAATTAGACTTTATTGACATTAAAAAAAAATTGACTTATGAAAGACATTATTAATGGAAGGAAATGGTAAGCCAGAGGCTGGGAGAGAATATTTTCAAGTTCAAAACATACAAAGAGCTCTTAAAACTTAACAACAATAAAACAAACAACCCAATTAAAAATAAGGAAAGGAGCTGAACAGACAGCTTACCAAAGAAGATACACGGTTGTCAACATCAGTTGTCATTAGGAAGATACAAATTAAAACAGCGAGATACCACTACAGTCTTATTTGCTAATATATTGTTAATATCCAAACCAAGCTGGCAAATAACAAATAATAACAATTACTGGAGAGAATGCCTGGAGAAATGGGGACAATCATTCGTTGCTGGTGAGAATACAAAATAGCCAATTACTTTGGAAGCAAGTTCAGCAGTGTCTTACAATGTTAAACATAGTCTTAACCATACATGAACGAAAAATGTTGTCTGCCACATCAGCAAACAAAGGATTTGCACCATCAAGCCCTCAGCCATTACAGGTGTATCCTGAGGGAACTCAGAATGGAGACAAAGGGGCTGCCCCCTGTCAAGCCCTCAGCCACCGCAGTCACACCCAACAGTGCACCCTGAGGGGACACAGGATGGGAAAGAACTGGTTACTGGCTCTAGATAGCTAAAGTGCATATCAAAGAAATTATTTCAATGAGTCCAGACTCTTGCGTCTTCTCCTGTATAGAGAAGTGCTAAATTCATTAACTTGAGATGTCTGACTTTCCTTAACAATAATCTTTTGCTTGTCCAACTATTTGTTTTTTGCTGCAAAACTCCTATATATCCCAGCTCCTCCCTTACCTCTTTGGAGCAGTTCCTCAGAGCTATCTGAGAGGCTGCCTCCTAGGCTTACAGTCCTCAGAAAGTACTCCGAATAAACATAACTCTCAACTTTCAGATTGTGCATTTTTTTCAGTCGACACGTACAATCCAGCAATTATACTCCTAGGTAATTTTCCAACTGATTTGAAACCTTATGATCATATAAAAACCTGCACACAAATGTTGATACAAATTTATTCATAATTGTCAAAAAGTGGAAGCAATCAAGTTGTCCTTCAATCAGTGAATGGATAAACAAACTGGTACATCTACATATTGGAAAACTGTTCAGTGATTAAAAATAAATGAATTATCAATCCACCCAAGAACACAGATGAATCTTAAATGCATACTTCTAAGTGAAAGAAGTCATTCTGAAAAAGGCTACAAACCGTATAATTTCTTTTATAAGACATCCTGCAACAGAAAAACCATAGAAACAGTAAACAGGTAAATAGTTGCCAGGGGTTTGAGAAGAGTTGACTAGGTGAAACTCAAGAATTTTTAGGGTGATGAAACTGTTTTATATGATATTATATGGACATTAGACTATGCATCTGTTAAAACCCATAGAAGTTTATAGCAAGAAGAGTAAACTTAATATATCCAAACCATACCCAATAAATTAGGAGGTAGGGGATTTAAAGATGCAATGCAGATTGTGACAAAATATTTTAACTATACACAAATATATGAAAGAACCTCAGTGAAGGGGATGGTGGGTAAGATACTGACCTCAGTAACTTTGGAAGTGAGTGAAGATTGTAAGATTAAAGACAGTACAGACTGCACATAAACACTGTACCTTTGTTCACAGTTGTTTTCCACAGGGTATGGGTTAACAATTCTGAAATCACTATACATGTATACTTGAACACTTATGTAAATGATGACAGATGATGGGAGCCTCCTACTCATTGTTGGAGTGGGTTAGTATACACACATGTATTTCCTCACTCTGTCAGATGAGAAGGCCTAGAAACAGTAATAGTACAGTAGTAATGAGGACACCCAGGACCCCAAATTTGATTTCTGATACTATTCTCTAATAAAAGGAATCTGAGCTCCTTGGAGAGATGGCCGATTAGAGAGTTGGAACAGGGAATATATAAGATGAGCACGGAACATCTTTTACTGCCCCAAAATAAACACTGAAACACACACACACACACACACACACACACACACACACACACACACAGAGAGAGAGAGAGAGAGAGGAGGAGAGAAAGAGAGAGAGATTGAGAAATTGAGAGAGGTAAGGACATGTCAAAGGATCATAGGAGCTGCATGAAAGAGTTCACAATGGACAAAGCTAGAACAATTTGAGCAGCAAAATAAACAAAGTGGTATTGGATTATAACTCAGAGTATAAAATAAATAACCATGAGGTTAAATAAGTAAATAAATGGAATGATAGACAAAAACTCCATTCATAAGAATTCCAAATAATTTACTTGGATATTCTACCCTCAATGAAGTAGAGTGTAGCTCTCTACTCCATAAGTGGGGGCTACATATAACTTTCTTCCATAAAATGCAGTGTGAAAAAGAGGAAAAACAGTAACTTTACAGTGGAGAAACTCGACAAACACTGTTACTGAAGGCAATTTCATATGCCCACCACACCATGAGGCTAAACAAACTGAAACATGAGTTTGGAGCAGAGAAAGGTTTCTTGCAGGGCTGAGCAGGGAGCTTGGGGTGGCTCATGCCCAAGAAAACTCTGAACTCCCCAGTGTATTTCAGCAAAGCATAATTAAGGGCCATGTAAGGGAGGGGCTGTCACAGGATACATGATCAGCTTTTGCACGATTCTCTGATTAGTTGATGTTGAAGGAACAGGGCAAACAACACTATCAATTCCTAGGTGCCAGAAGGTCTAGGGGCCACATGCTCTTGATCATTAAGTAGTTAATTTCTTTCCTTTGGTGATGATTTTTAGCATGTGACAAACTCAGGAAATATACATGAGATACTATTATCTGGGTACTTCAGAGAGGAGCTACAGCAGAGGATATAGCACAGGGGTATATGACTCTAGAAGGCCCCACAGGGTCCTGCTCGGTTACAACACTACTTCAGCGATAACTCATGTTGATAGTACAAGAAACCATCATAGTCCAGAAGATCCTCATGAAACAATGACAACTAAATGTAACATGGTATCTAAATGAGATGCTGTAACAAAAAAAGAATATTAGGTATGATACAGGAAAAACGAATGTAAGGTGAGAGGAGGGCTGTGTCCCAGGTCTTGGTTGAACCCCTGGGGCATATCCTGTCAATTGTGGGTCCTTGACTTCATGCAGGAAAGAATTTAAGAGTGAGCCACAGTTGAGTAAAGATAGATTTAGAGAGATACATACTTACAGAATGTAGGCTGTTTCAGAAGGGGAGAGAAAGGCCATGAGGTGCTATCATGAGCCATGAGTTTTTATGGATAGCTTCACACACCTTCACTGAGGTAGCTTCACACACCAACAAGTGGGAGGACCATTCCAACTATCCTGGAGAAGGGGTTGGGATTCCCAGGAATTCAGCCACCACCCACTCTTTGACTGTTTAGCCTTGGAACTGTCATGGCACCTGTGGGCATGTTATTTTTCATGCTAATACATTACAATGAGCATATAATGAAGCTCAAGATCTACTAGAAGTCAAATTTCTTACCACCTTGAGCCTCAAGGCCTACTGGGAGTTGAATCTTCCACCATTTTGGTGTTAATTGCTGAATCATTCCTTGAATGGCTGTGCCCTACCCCCTTCCTCCCTGTCTCACATACAGATAATGAACTATGAATAAAGCATGGACTTTAGAGAATAATAACATATCAATGTTTGTTCATTAGTTGTAAAGAATATAACATTAACAGTAAGGGAAACTGAATGCAGGATTTATGGAACTGTAATATTCTTTCAACTTTTCCTTAAATCTAAAACTATTCTAAAATTTTTAAGTATTAATTATTTTTTAAAAGAAACTAGGCTAGAACAGAAGATTTCTACTAGTAATTATGTTGCAGCAAAACTGGCCTCCGTACCACAAAAACAGATTGAGACTCAGAGGCACAGTTTTGGGAGAATTAGAAAAGAACAACTTTATTGCTTTGCCAGGCAAAGGGGAGTCCCAGTAGGCTAGTGCCTTAGACATTGTGAATCCATCTTGGAGTTGCAGTCTTGAAGTTTTATGGAAAAAAACTGGATAGAATAGAAAAGGTGATCACAATTAGGGCACTTTACAGGGTGCTGTTACATTCCTCTTAACCTCCATGAAATCTTTCTGGTGTCATGGGGGAACTGCAGAGGGCCTGTCCATTCTTCTGAGATTCTTGGCCCATTACTTTCTTCCTGGAGCACAGCCTCTGGGTTAAAACTATTGTAAAGAATGTAAGTGAGAAGTTTGGGGGTTACTTAGCACAAAAGCAGTAAGGGGGAGAAAGCAAATTGTAGGATTTCTTAGTCAGAATCAGCAACCAGTTTAGCATCAGGGAAGTTAATTTGTTTCCTACTCCTTCAATTATAGTTTAGTAATTAAAAGTTTAGTGGTAGTTCAGGAACAGACAAAGAGATCAAAGACAGAGAATAGAATCCAGGAATTACACTCATGGGAACAGACTATAAGCTTTAAGTGTCATTTCACTAAATCTGAAAAAAATGTGGAATAGTTAAAAAAATAATGTTGGAACATTTTTTTAAATGCAAGGCATGTTCAGAAAATAAGACATTTGAAGTGGCTGAGGGATGGAGTGTGTCAGGGATGATGAATAGAGAGAAAATGGTTAGAAGCTTTATCCTTTGATTCAGGCTAACTTTGGTTTGATTGTTGACTCTACTAATCAGCAAATATGTGATTTTGGCAGAAAGCCAAACTTCCTAGATATCAGTTTTTTTTAATGTGTTATTGAATATAATAGCTTCCTTTCTAATAAGGGGGACTGAATGAGACAATTCATGAAAAACTCTTAAAGACTACTTGGCAAGAGGGAAGTGCTAAATAAATGCTGTTATTATAAAAAATGCTAAAAAATGCTATTATTGTAAAAATATAGTTCAGTTGTGAAGGAGTATAAAGCAAACTAACAGAATGACTTCTATGATGCAAAACTGTTTGCTGATTCATTCTTTACTGAGAATAACCCAGAGGCTATGTATGCTCCAGGAAGGAGATAACAGGCTGATAATCTCAGAAGAGACTGACCCTCCAGAGTTTCTCCTAAAGACACATTAAGGTTAAGAGGAATGTAGCACCCTGTAAAGCACCCTGATTATTATCACCTTTTCCGTTCCATCCAGTTTTTCTATAAAACCTCAAGGCCCCAACCGCAAGATGGGCTCACAGTCTTTAAGCCTGTGTGGCTCCCCTTTCCCGGGCAAAGCAACAAAGCTGCTCATTTCTTTGCTCCTAAAACCCTGCCTGTGAGTTTGAATTCGCTCTTTGGGGTGTAGAGGCTAATTTTTTGGTAACAGTTGTTAATTGCTTTTATGACAATTAATTATCGTGAATTATTGTAACTTAATTAGAGTGCTTATTTCCCATTCACTTTCCAACACTGGGATTATCAATCTTTTTCCAACTTTATAGGTGAAAAAAAGGACATCTTGTTGCTATGATTTACACTTCTCAGTGTGACAAAACACATTTTATTGTGTTTATTGCATATCTATATTTCCTCTTTAGTGACTTGCTCATTTTTTTCCTGAGGGGAATTTTCTTCTGAGTGACTTGTATGATTTCTTTACATATTAAGGATAGTCAAATTTTCATATCATGTATGTTGCAACATTTTCCCTGAATCTTGTCTTTTGCCTTTTAGCTTTGTCAATTGAAATAAATGCACAACCTAAAAGTTGAGAGTTACGTTTTCTTCAGCGGACATTTCTGAGGACTTGATCCTCGTGGAACCCGAGATGACAGCCTCTCAGACTGCTCTGATGGACTGCTCTGAAGAGGTAGGGAAGGAGCCAGGATATACAGGAGTTTTACAACAAAGACCAGGTAGTCAGAGTAAGAACAGCAAAATATTACTGTTAATTAAAGAAAACCAGATATTTCAAGTTAAGGAATTCAGCACTTTTCTGTGTGTGGGAAGGTGTAAAGGTCTGGGTTCACTGAAATCATTCTTTTGATATGCACCTAGCTATCTAGGGCCAGTATCCTGCTCTTTAACATCCTGGGTCCCCTCAGGGTGCACCGCTGGAGGTGGTAGCAGAGGCCAGGCTGCCTGCTTGTCTGCATCCTGAGTTCCCCTCACTCAGTGGTGAAGGGGGACAGCAGTGGCTGATAACTTGATGGCCACAGCATCCTTTGCTGTTATGGCTGCCAATATTTTTCGTTCACAGCTTTGTTTGAGGCCAGATGATTTTCAGAGGAGTCTTAGTAGTTGTTCTTTCTAACATAATTTCCTCCAAAGCAAAAAAAAAAAAATTCAAATCTTAGAGTTGGAGTGTACTTTAATTCTCATAGCCCAATCACCCAGTCATCTCTTTACCAAACCCAAACTTAAAACTAGGATTTCCTTCTATAACTTTCTTGACAGATGATCATCCATGCCATGCTTGAATACTTCCAATTATGAGAGTTCTTTACTCATGACATTGAATGTATCACTTTTAGACAGTTTTAGTTATAAAGTTCTTTCTGATATTGAACTAAAATCTATCAATTTATGATTCCCAACTCTTGCTTTGGTTCTCTCTTTAAGAAAAACACAGAACAATTCTTTCTTTTCCACTTAACAGCCCTTCAGATACTCTAAGGCAGATCTCATTCTTCTGTTTACCTTTCTTTTTTCCAACCATAAAGGTAGTTGTTAGTATAGGATAAACTCTTTGACAGTTACAGTTAAAGGTGTGATTGTGAGGAGGTAAGCAATTTATTTTTCAATGGAATAAAAATCAACTTTCAGCTTCCCACTTGTGAATCTTTCATTTAATTTACAAAGGGTTTCCAGATAGGAAGAAAGTGGGGAAAAATTAAATTTTACCTATTGTTTAAAATTCACCTCACTTTTCCATTTTATTGAATAGTTATTGTGTTATATATGTGAAAAGGGATGTCACTTTTTTAGGACAGTTGTAATAAGAGGTACACCACACTGAAAAGTGCATCAAAAGAACATTTAATGATTTACAGATTAGCATATTCCCAAATTCAGCAGCTAGTAATCTGTGTGCTGGCTCTTGATATACCTTGTATTTATGTATTTATGTATTATGTATTTATAGAATTTAATAGCAAAGTGAAAGTTGCTCTATGTAATATAACCTAACAAAAGTTTATGTATGTGCACAAAACTCTTATATACATACCAGTAAACCAGAGATACTAACTTTAAATTTTGCTTGGAAATAGAGTATTTCCTAACACCATTCTTATTTATTTCTCCTAACATTGTTCTTATTTTTCAAAGGAATAATGACTATATTTTTGTAGCAATGAGACTTTTCCTTTATAAACATTCAAATAATGCAAAAAGGAAACAAATAAATTTTTTAAAAATTAAATTACACCACTCAGAAGCATTCATTGTTAACATTTGAAGACATCACTCCAGACATCTTACTAGGTGCATATACTGATAAAAGAATGGATGTATGTATGGACACTGTATTAGACACCTATTGCCATATAACAAATAACCATAAAATATCAGTGGCATTTAAAAATAAGCATTTATTTCTCACTCACACATCTGTGGATTGGCTGGGGAAACTCTTCTATGGCCTGCGGGTCTGCCTGTTGACTTTGCTTCTTATGTTTCATTTTGGTGCCCAGCCTGGAGGGGCAGTGGTTACAAGTATGTTTCTCTCATGGTAATGTCAGAAATACAAAAGACCCAAACCAAACTGTGCAAACACATATTAAGCCTTTGCTTGTATCTTGTCTACTAACATCCCATTGGCAAGGCAAGTCATATGGCTAAATCCAAAGTCAAGGATCAGAGAAGTACACTTTACTTACCCTGAGGCCAAGGCAAAGGTGTGGATATATAACTCTATTTATAGGAGAGTGAATAATCGGGACCAGTAATTCAGTCTATTACATATGGATGAATGGAGGGATGGAGAGACAGTCTAATCATCTGGTAGTACTATATAAAAATGTAATCTAACAATTGAATTCTATTTTTAAATGAAAGCATTAAATTAAATGTTACTTGAATTTGGCAGAAGAAAAAGAAACTGAACTAAAGGAATTGCTTAATGTCAAGTAAAAGTTTTTATACCACAGGAAATATTTGCTTTGTTTAAAAAATCTATTTAAATTTTTAATAAAAATGATTATAAAAACATTGAAGTTGGAGGATTATTTTTGTAAGTTGTGTTCACTTTTTGACACTCCATCTTTGACTCCTTGCTATGAAAGATAAGGAAATCTTCACTCTTACACTGTCTTCCTTCTGTCCTTTCACCTCCTGATTTTGCATTATTAATTTTACCATATCAGTAATATAGGACATTTTATATTATCTTCTGTAATCATAATTCCAATTTTATGTAATATTAGTTCTACATGTATAATGATTTAATACTTTCTACTATTCTTTTTTACAACAGCTTCTCCATTCTCTTTTAATATTTTATTTTTAATTTCTTTTCTGGATACGATCATCAAGTAATTATGCTTTTAGAAAGAGTTCATGGTTGCTGTGATCTCTGAGTTGCTGCATGTTTGTAAGTGACTTGCTCTTGTTTTTCAACCCGAAAGATAACTTAGCTTAGTGTTAAGCTTTGAGGCCATATTTTTTTTCCCTTAGAGTTTTGTAGATTTTGCTCCAGTAACCTCTGACATCAAGCACTGTTTCAGATAAACTTGAGGCCAGTGTAGTGTTAACCTCCCCTCAAAAAGATCAGTACTTCACCAGGATATGTCTTTGCATTGATTGGTCAATCAATTTTTCTATGGCTATTTTGTGCCTTTTTATTCTTCAACTTGAAGATTTTGTTAACTTCAGGAAAGTTTTCTTCTCACTTTAAAAAAAATCTATGTTAAAATTTGTATCAAAGTCAGTTCCAAAAGTGAAAAGAAAGAAAACAAAAACCACTGCAAGGCTTACAATGAAAACAGCAGTCCCTATCTTCCCTTCACTCCACCGAGTCCTGTTCCACAAAAGCAATCATTCTCAAATCTTCTCATTCAGTTATTTACAATCGTCAAGCCAGCCTGGAGACTGAGAAGTTTAGAAGGTTTATTTTCAAATGGGTGTTGTTTGAACGAACTTTTTCCTGGATAACCATTTCAAAACCTTCCTCAGTCTTGTTTTTGTATCACTGACAAGTTTTTATTTTTGATTTATCTGCCCAGAATCAGAGGGTTTTGGCTGGCCCCTTGTTGGTGACAACTGGTCTCTGGTCAAGCTCCAGAGACACAGTCACACAAGCACCATCATTCCAAATATGTTGCAGTTCTTATGGGATCTTTTCAATCTAAAACTGCACCTCCTCTGAGCCAAGCACCTGCTTCCTTTGTGTTTTCTCACTAGAACACTTACACTTGTGCCTATCTTTCTAACCAGCACAGTTTCACCCCAGACAATTTGGAATTATGATGGCAAATTTTAGGAAATTTTAATAAAGGCAAAATTGTTAATTTGAGAAAGGCCTTACCACAAAAAAAAAAAAAAAAAAAAAAAAAAAACCACAATTCCAACTTACCAGTGGTCTCCTTTCTCTGATTGGTGTGAGGGAACTTGTAAATGCAATCTGGACTCAAAAATTGCCTCCTAAAAGATTCTTTAGCTAACGATAGTGGAAAATGTGAGAAATTTACAAAACTGTTTCCTTAATCCCCACCTTTAGATGGCCTTCAGGATTACTCCCTCATGTTGATACTTCCAATGCCTTTTCCACTTTTTTGTTGATTTAAAGCCCAAAGTCACAGTTATAGCATGTAAACAGCAGCAGCAACAACAGCAACAACAAAAGGTTTGGCAAATCATGAACTACAATATTTAGCTGAACATGTTGAAGAAATTTTTGATACCAAAAAAGAGGAATTTCCTCATAAGAAAATCATCTTATTTATATAGAGAGATAATTGTGTTTTATGTGGGAAATATCACCTCTTTGTTTCTGCATTTCAGGGATTAATAAATACTGGCTTTTTACTTGTTCAGCTTGAAAAAATTGTCAGGGGCTCATGTTATGTCAAATTAGCTGTATGACACTCTCCTTTGTATGTCAGAATCTCTTTTTCTATGTCTAAACTTTCTTCCTTCTATATACAGAGGAAATAATTAGCTATTTACCTGAAGCTGGCTTCCTCTCATTTTTTTTTTGTTTCACTTCCTCTCCTTTATCCTCTTTTAAGAAATTTCAAAGATTAACAGATCAAAAAATCATTCTGTTGTTATCTGTACACTCTAGGAATATCTGGATCAGATAAATAGACTGGTAAATTTATATGACATATTATTTTATTTAATATACTAATAAGTTAATTATATTTTCAAGCTACAGTGGAACATCTTAAGTTATTGCTTTTCTGTATAATTTTACTTTTGTGTATACCTATTTGTATATACTGTATATATAAATGTGTACAATAAATAATTTACTACAAATTATTCTATGTGCCACAGAATAAGCCTTGGAGAAAGTCAGAGAGGCTATCATTAGCTGTCAGAGATAATCCCAATTAAGAAAAAAAGACATGGGAAAAATCAGGGTGCTCTGTATAAAGATAGTATTTGGACAGTTCTCTATGGTGTCTGTTCCCTTTTCCTGCAATGAATAATAATGCAAATTGTTCAACTACAGGTGTGTTCCTGGTAGTCTTTAGTTGAAGGGCATTGACCGTCTTTTGTGTCTACAATTCCCTATGATAAGCTATTTTATGTGAATTATTTCATTCAACATGCTGAATGAATTTATTGATAATTTCCTCTCCATCTTTTTATATTTTCTCTTTCTGGAACTCCTATTGGTTAGATGTTGGATATCCTGGACTAATTGTCAAATTTTATTATCTTTTCTCTTCTATTTTCCATCTCTTTGTCATCTTTTCTACTTTCTGGGAAGTTTCCTCAACTTCATCTTCTCAGCTTTTCCTTTATAATTTGTCATTTGATTATGTTATGAAATCTGGAGTATGACTGGGACACAGGAAGATTATGGAATTACCTTTGAAAAACCCAGTGGGATACCTCAGAACTGCAGAGAAAATAATTGAACACCCAACCTAATTGAGTCTTTTGATCTAGCTACCACTGTAGAGGAAATTAGAGAGGTAAAGACACACATTAAAGACACATGAGAAGCAATTAGCTGAATCCAGAGTGTAGGAAATTCTACAGGACCAAGGACTCAATTTCTTCAACCAGTAAATGGGATGGAAAAAGAAGAAGGTGATCTGTTGTAGATTTAAAGATATTTAAGACATATCAACCAAAAGCAATGTGTGGATCTGGTTTAGATCCTATTCAAACAAAACAATTTTAGAAAGAAAACATTCTTAAGATAATCTGGGACAACAGAATATAGACCAAGTGTTAGACGACATTAAGGTATTATTTTTAATTTTGTTGGATATTATAATGGTATTATAGATGTGCTATTCTCTATACATTTTTGTATATTTGAACATTTCTATAATAAGAATATCTTTTAGAGACTGCAAGGAAAATGGACCTGAAGTTGAAACCATCATGACAATATTTTCATTTCATTGTTCACCACTAATCTTTTAGCCAAAGGAGACATCCTGAAAAGGAGTAGGATGAACAAAGGAGGGGAAAAGAGCAATTGCCATATCACAACAGTGAAAGCCTATGGAAAGTCTGTGACTTAACTGGACTTGCTTTGAGCGCCACCTATCTTTAAAGCATAGAACATTGATGTATTCAAGGAAAAGTGAAAAACAGACCTGGTGAGAAGGGTTCCTAAATAAGAACATCCAAAAGAAGTTGTAGACATCCCTGTCTCTCTTTCTCTTTCTGCTTTTACATCTTATTATTCAGTAAAAAGACCATTTCCATTTAAATATGAGGAGTCATTGGAAAAGGATCTGCATTAGACTTGCACATAGATACTGCAAAATAAAAGAACATAAGCAAACATCAAAAGGAAAAACAAACAGTTACAGATAAATTTTCCAGGGAAACATTAAGAATTCAGACAAATATTTCCTCAAATAAACCACAGATAATGCTAACTCCTTTCAAGAGAGATTAATGAAATGTTCAAGAAGGAGAAAGTAAAGAAAAAAAATAGAGTTAAAATGGAAGCCAGCAGAGCTCATCATTTTCTGTCAGCAGAAAAACTGACAACTTACTTTAGTGGAAATCTATGCTAGGACTGAGAAGGCTGGTTTAGACTTCCAGGTATCTCTTGTTAGTCTGATCTCAACTTCATGGTACCTAACAGTTATGCTTCTTGGTTTGTGATTTGTGATTGCAACTATTTACCTATTTTATTGACTCTAGAATTTATTTTCCTCATTTTTCATTCCTATTATTGATATTGGTGGATTTTAATAGAATGGGTAAAGTTGCCTTTATTCTGCCACCTTTCACAAATGGATAAGGTAGCAGATGATTTATCACCTGGTCCTTTAAACAGGTAAGATACTAACTATCCTTCCTTTTAGAGATGAGGCAACTGTGGCCCACAGAAGTTAGTGATTTACTCAAGTCACTTGGTTACTTGAATCATTAAAATTGTGGTCTTTGATTATAATGCAATGACATTTTAAATTAGAAAGTTGTATAATATACAACATTCCAAGGAAAACTTGGCTCAATATCAGGGAACAACTGAGTTGTTATGATCTGTACATATGAATAAAATCTAATAAAAAGAACAACTGTTATCACCAGCAGAGAAGTCTGGCATTCAAAATGAGCCCATTTATTATTGTAAGAGATTTTGCCAAATTAATGAGGTAGAGTAGCAGGGAAATACTAATAAATATAGTCTAAACTTCAATTCTACATTCTGAGAACTTAAAAGATGGGACTCTTACTATCATGATTGATAACTACAAGTGGTGCTTTTTAAAAGTAAAACAAGAAATATATTAGGTAGACTAAACCTGGGTCAAAAAGACTTCAATTTCCCCTAGAACTCAGGCATTTCCAGTTCAGATGCAGATACAATCCCAAACTAAGGCCACTGCTTGAATATAGTTTTCATATTTACTCCTGTTCTTCAAAGGGAAACACAAGGAGGAACTGGATTTATTCCCAAATTTCTCACAATATAGAGTCAATTATAGGGTCTTCACTGAAATTTTTAGAGAGGAATATCAATAAAGTGAATGAAAGTTATTTCTGAGCCATATCAGATCAAGCTTTCTGGGCATGTGGAGAGAGCTGTGTTTCTGGGCATTATCTAGAGAGGTATGGGGACAGCTAAAATTATAAGAGCAGGCAGTATCATACATATTCCTTTCTTGAATGAGCCTTTAGTGTTCTTTCAGCAAATACTTTGAAATACCTATATAGTCCTAGAAGTTTTAGATGAAAGAATACTATTGGGAAGTACCCTTAAGAGTTGGAATTGTAACACAATTAGTTGCCTGAGTCATAGATCTAAAGGAAACATTACCAAATAGAAATACGAGAGGCTGACACCCTAGAGAGTCCTGCTGATAGAAGCTGGTAGGGAGACATGACTCTGAATGGTAGAATTTATTTCACTGTCTTCAAACAGATCTGCCAAAAGCCTCTGGGTAGGACAGTTTCTGGAAGCCAGTTCTGAGGAAGGAAAAAAGAGTAGGCATCCTTGTTTTATCAGTTGAAAGTTTCCTTGAATAAAGCTAGGGATAACAGAATCTACTGCTCAACTAATACCCAAGTAGTACACCACGTGAATCAAATGGAATTCAGACTATGTATTCTGAACATAACCTGTATTCCTGGGAAGGCTCTAATGTTGCCCAGAAGTCAGTTTTTAGCCCAAGTTGACAGTGGTATTCAACCAAGTTTAATGTTAGGCTGAAGTAGGAACTTCATTTTACCTGGTTGAGATGTTGTTCAATTAAGAAGCCTAATATCCAACCTCATCAACCTTAAACTCTCATAGACTAAAAGAAAACGTCAATTAAAAATTCCAAGAAATACTACTGCTCAAAACTCTATGCCCCAAAGGAAATGCAGTACCTTGGTTGGTTGCCTGTAAGAACTCTGTATCCCTAACACAATGATCATATTAAATCCAATAAAACAAGAAGAGTCAAACATAAGGAGAGTTTCCATTATTCTAAGGAAAACCAGTAAGAAATTGAACTGGAGAAGCAACTGGTGGCATTTCTAAGTGAAGAGGAACAAATACCTCAGTTCAGCGTCAAGGCACACTCTGCACAGTTTGGGCCTGTACAGTTTGTAATGTCCCTCCAATAGTGGACAAAAAGTTCTTGAACTTCTTGATGTCCGGAAGACTATCTGTTGGCATGTTCACTAGAACTCTTGTCAATAAGTAACTACATTTAGCTAAAGCTTAAACTTTGTGAGGTCATTGATGTCTTTGACTAAAAGTTTTAAAATAACTTACACTTTTAATGCACAAACACTTGACTTTTCTTATTTGGGTGTTGGATTGTTTGCAGTATCAGTGTAATCAAAGAACTATGGGTATGGTCAGTATTTCTTTTTCTGTAAGATCTACAGAAATTCATTCCATGTATACTCCACATATCATATATACTTAATATTAATTATGTACTTAATCTCTGCAATGCACTATACTAAGTGTATGGGTGGGACTAAAAATTTAGATTATATAGATTCTCTACCCTATCATCTAATAGGAGAGATTAGATATGTATCCAAGACTCTACCTCAAGGTAGAAATTGAAGTATAGACAAAGGAGTTGGGGTTTGAAAGGAATTTGTAAGATAATGTACAATTTTAGACACTGTTGGAAACCAGTAACGAGGATATCTTTGACATTTGGGGTCCTTAAAACACAAGTTTACTCCATGGATAAAGAAGATGTGGTATATTTATATGATGGAATACTATTCAGCCATAAAAGCTGACAACCTAACGCCATTTGCAGCAACATGGATGTCCCTGGAGAATGTCATTCTAAGTGAAGTAAGCCAGAAAGAGAAAGAAAAATACCATGTGAGATCACTCACATGTGGAATCTAAAAAAAAAAAAAAAAAAGAAAAGAAATACAAAACAGAAACAGACTCATAGACATAGAATACAAACTTGTGGTTGCCAAGGGGGAGGGAAGTGAGAAGGGATAGACTAGGAGTTCAAAATTTGTAGGTACTGACAGGCATATGTAGAATACATAAACAAGATTATACTGTATAGCACAGGGAAATATATACAAGATCTTGTGGTAACTCACAGCGAAAAAATGTGTCAATGAATATATATATGTTCATGTATAACTGAAAAATTGTGCTCTGCACTGGAATTTGACACAACATTGTAAAATGACTATAACTCAATAAAAAAAGTTTAAAAAAAACACACAAGTTTACGGCGTATAGTTGTTTTGTTCTTGAATTGAATGATATTTCACCCTTCCCCTCATTCTATCCTTCAGTGAGTGCTGTTTGTTTATTATTATTTTCATGCTTATATTAGTGATGTAAATAGAAACAGAAAATTAGCCAGCTCCAGACATCCTGGATATAAATACCACAGTTTTGATAGAAAAAAAACGAATATAGATGGTTTCAAAAGTCAGGTTTTCCATCTTGTTGCTAGATATGATTGGGATAATGTTGAGCAGTGGAAATCTTTGGCCTTAGGATTGCTTTTTGCTGCTATGGGGTCTGTATTCTAGATTCTGCAGGCATGCGGACATGAAATGTATTCATTCATAAAACATGTATTATGCACTCCAGTGTGTACTGGGGATACAAATATAAATACAGTGTGTATGTATGAAACTTTGATGGTAATATCATTTGTGGGAAAACAGTAGTAATTATCAATGTAATATTCCCATTTCTGTAGACTTTGAAACTGGGATGATAAACAGCAAGAAGACAAATTGAAGTGGATCTATTTTCTTTCAGGAAAACAAGAAAGGACTCAAAGAAAATATGGTTCTCCAAAGTCAGAAGTAACTTTAAGAGAGCCTAAGGGGAACAATTTTAAATATTCTGGCAAGACCTTCCTCTCTTTCACCTGCTCCTACTGCTTAAACATCTCTTTTGGTGTCAGACCTTCCATTTACTATTGAGCAACTTAACTTTGAAGGCAGATGCTCCTGTAAGAAAAGGCACAGTGACTGATACCTGCCATGGAAAGCCGTATTTGTTAGGAAGGTCAGTGGGTGTCTGAATGGAGAAAGGCACCACGGTGGAGTACAAAGCAATAGAAAGAATAGAATGGAGGAAGCAGAGGCAAACA
This sequence comes from Camelus ferus, assembly GCF_009834535.1. Lineage (NCBI taxonomy): Eukaryota > Metazoa > Chordata > Mammalia > Artiodactyla > Camelidae > Camelus > Camelus ferus. The sequence continues at coordinate 54,508,667 of NC_045732.1, forward strand.
CTGCTGATTATTTCACTTTTTGGCCTGAAGATCAAGAGTCTCTTGGAGATTACCAGCATAAATTGAGTAGTTTGCAAGTCTGAGATCTGGCCCTGGGAAAGCAGTGTATTTTATCCAAACGCAGAAGTTATTGATTTGATCCCAAATGTTTTATGTATCTGTATCAGAGTTGGTACCAATATAGAATTTATCAATCACTATACAGCTTCTCATGTCCTCTATTCAGGGCACAGTCTTTTTTTTTCTTCCCAGTAGTGAAGGAAAACAAATCGGAATCAAAAAGTTGCTTACTGATACAGAGTTATTGAGGGCAAAAGATGTCGTAAGATGGTGTTAAGAGATATTCATTTTGTTAGAGGTAATAAAACTTGTTGTTATTGCACCTTAGAGTACAGTTTTCTAGTGGCCATGATATATGTCTGGCCAAGACAGTAACTCTACTGAAGGACAGGACTGGAGACATACTAAGTTATTTTCCCAGGTTTACCTTTCTTGGGATTCTAAACTCACTGTTCATTTATTTTTCACTCATTTTCACTTTTCTTAGATATACCACCAACCTCTTTGTAGTTACTAACTCCAACTTTGCAATAATCTTGTCGTTAGTGGCTTCTGAGAAGGCCTCTAGAAAATCATTTGCTATATCAGGTAATATGATACCAGTTCATTATCTTCAGTACAGATCTGAAGAAGCAAACCTGGAGAGGTCTCAGCAATCAGTGAAGTGCTCTAGGAGATAACAATCACTTGTAAAGTAACTTGGAGAAAGCAAGAATATAAGAAAAGAGGATGTCCTTTCTTTGACCTCTGTTCATCTCATTTTTTCTCAAAGGTCCATTAAAAAGGGGGGCTGCCTATTATTGCTATTCTATCACTTTAATATATAGGGTTTAAAGAAATGTCAACTTTTTAAGAGCTCACAAGCTCCTTAAAAATCATAGTTTGGTCCCTCTAATTGTATGCACGTGTTCTCTCCCATTCTCTCCCAAAAATAGAAAGTGGAGGCACATGTGCCAGCATTTCAGCCCTTAGGTATAACACAACTCCCTTCCCTATATGATCTCCACTCTTCCACTCTACCCTCAAATCCTACCACCATTCCTGCCAGCTCACCAATTCCAGAGCTGAAGAAAATTATCCCAAACTACAGACTCAAGCTTAGCCCAAGCTTTGGTATCAACCCTCTTCCTTATGAGGAAGAATTTGTGGAGGTCTAAATCAGTAAGTAACACATTAGTTTAGCGTCAAATCAGTCTTTCTGCTCTGACTTTCTATCTTGGTAGGAAATGTCATGGCTCTTGTCCTACACTCCATCTTCCATTAACTAAGAGCTTCTATTGGTATCCTCTGATTTTTAGACTAAGATTTTGCCTTGTTCTTCCCTTGTGTTAAGTTCTGGTCTGATATCCTATGGTCAGATACTGTCTACTGGCCCTAAGTGACATCAACTACTTGCATATACTGGCTCCTTTTAAAATAATCATTAAGTGCTAAGCCCTCTCCAGATTTGCTTCTGCTTCAGGTCTGGACTGTCCTGTTGTCAAATGATCAAGATGCATAAACTTTTAAAGTCATTTCAAGGTTGAGTATTTTGTAAGATAGTGTCTAGGCATGTACTCTAAGATATTTCAGAAGAAAGCCAGTTAGCCAGTTAACCATTGCTGAGTCCTTCCATTTGTACAAGAGTCTCTCAATTGGATATTAGATAATATTAAGGAATTGTTATTAATTCTGTTAAATTGTTAGTGCAGGCAGATAGCTAGATATGAGCAGAGAAAGGGGGACACAGACCAAATGGCAGGAATTGGGCAGAAAAGAGGGGCACCGGCCACATGCAGGAAACCACACATCATGCAAGCATCAGGGATCCTTGGGCAGAGAAAGAAAAGCAAGAATCTTGGGGCTGATAAGGGATCACACTTTTTGGGGTGACAAGTGGCCTGGAGAAGAACAAAGAAAGGTGAGAATAGGCAGGAATTTCTAGGGTCCAAATGTAACCTTTTGCTCATTATGCCCTCATTTCAATAAAATTAGCCTTGCAGATCAGAAGTACCCATCATGCACCAACGCCATGACACTTCCTATCCAGACTAAATAAGGACAAAAATCCCTCCTCCCTTTGGGAAGGTGGAGTTGGGATGATAATCAGGGAATATGACCCCAAACCCTTCCCTCCACAATGAATATTCCGCCCATTCATTTTTACACCCTATGTAGCTAACTTGCCAAAGAAACTCAGGGAAGCTGCTCACCTGAGCCTGCCCACTCTCCCCTTGAGAGTGTACTATCCATCCTTTAATAAATTCTTACTTTGCTTTTTTAACCACTACATCTTGTCTCTGAATTCTTTCTGGGATGGGACAAGAACCTGGAACACCGGTTGCATCTATCGGCAACAAAATGTAATAATAGCATGGTAGCTATATATTTAAAAAACACAAAGCCTTTATCAGTAAAAGCTGCACACTGAAGTGTTACAGAATAAATGACATGATGTCTTAGATTTACTTTAGAACACTCTTGGGGAAAAAAGTTGAATGTGGGCAGATTTGGGTGGGGTGAATATATGAAACAAGATTGGTAAAATGTTAAAAATTGTTGTAACTGGGTGGTGGATATATTGGAGTTAACTATATTATTTTATTTTCATATATATTTGAAAATTTACATTATAAAAAGTTTTACAGAGAAGATTGTCTTACTTTCCAAAAGTATTAAACACATGTATGTACATGTATATGCATGTGTGTGTGTATATATATTTATATATATGTTCAGAATTTGAAGTCTTTGTGGCATGTTTCAGAGACCATGGGCTCTGGGATTAGCTAGACCTGGTTCCTAGTCTGGGCTTCACAACTGATAAATTATGTAACCTAGGAGTAAATTGCCTAATTTCTTTAAACCTTGTCGTAGTCCACTAGTCTAGTAAAATGGGAATGCTAATACCTACTTAGTAGAATTGTTGTATGAATAAAACAGGGTTTAGCACATTCTATCTATCTATCTATCTATCTATCTATCTACCTATCTATCTTCTTTCTCTCTATTTTCTATCCATCATCACTGGAAGTCCTACAGAATTGCCTGGACATCCAAAAATATATAAAACATATGCTTACTACGTGGCTAAATCAGCTTTTCTTATGTTCTGTCTCACAAAAATATCTTCACACACATTTAAACTGTTGGATTAAGACTTAGTATGTCTTTTTTTTTTTTTTTTTTTGCTATTATTCTTGTATTGGTTTTCTAGTCCTACAAAAAAAAAAAAAGCTTCTTCTATTTTGTAGATGGGAATTAATTCCAAGAAAGTTAAAAGGACTTTTCTAAGTTCATGCAGATAATAAGTGGCAGAGTTATGAATATTAGACATTATTTAGACATATGATTTATATCTTCCAATGATTTCCAGTGATCTCTACTCTACCAAGCTGCTATGTTAAATCTTTAGGTTACCTTGGTTTCCTTCTCTGTTCGCTGGGTATGAAAGGGAGAAGGAAACACCAAAACATCACCTTTGGCTTTTAAAGTGCCAGTGATAGACTGAAAAATCACTCTTAATGAGTATGTTTTGTTTAAAAAGAGTTGTTGCTTTCACTTTAAACTTTGTTCTTGAAAATGCTGTCAGTCCATTTTTTCTCTTTGGAAGTAAATGATTTGTTCATGTTGTAAAGTTGCCATTGAACTGGGTCTCTGCAAGACCGATTTAGCCTGGGGACTTTCTGGCTTAAAATCACCTGAATCACACACACACACACACAGATTATTTTTAAGGTGTCACAGGTGCTAGTTCAGTCCATTTGTCAAACATAAACCTCAGCTGTTCCTTTCCTAAGTCAAAATCAGGGCACACTTGCTAACTTGACCAGATCTAGACAAAGCCTCGGTGGGCTGGTCACTAAGAATTCCCTTATGTGGAAAGAGGCCATAAGGGGGCTTTGATAGTTTTTTCTGTTCTGTTAGTCTTACCTACTTGCTTGTGAGGAAAAAAGGGCAGAAGGGTTAGAAATAGTTGGGACTAGGCGTTAAACCAAAAGTAGGGGGGATACCTATCACAGGAGGTCATGCAATTATTTCTACCCTATTCAAGTTAGAAAAAATATTTGTGTCTTTGAAAATAATAGAGTAGGAAAGAGGTAGTATTGTGAATGGCCCATAGTAGGAGGAATGATTGAACTATGATGATTTATATCAGAAGGGTTCTTAATATAATACAAATACAAATAGGACACAGTGCTACAATCTCCTCTTGTTTACTTGTCTTTTTTTAATGAGTTATGCATATGAAAATGGGTAGGGTGAAATTTAGGTATTCATATAGGATTTAATTTTAAGAAAACAATGCCGGTACTTATCTCTGGGCTTGTGATAATTACTATGTAAATGAAGGACTACTCAACAGGAAAATCATTGTATGTACATGTGTGTGCACATAATCATGAAATATTAAAGCCAAAAAGGACATTTGAGAACATTTAATCCAACCTTATCATTTTAGAGATGAAGAAATTGAAGCACTGGGAGTTTGAAATTTGTAGATACTGACAGGCATACGTAGAATAGATAAACAAGATTATACTGTATAGCACAGGGAAATATATACAAGATCTTGTGGTAGCTCACAGCGAAAAAGAATGTGACAATGAATATATGTATGTTCCTATATAACTGAAAAATTGTGCTCTACACTGGAAATTGACACAACATTGTAAAATGACTGTAACTCAGTAAAAAAATTAAAAATTTAAAAAATTAAAAAAAAAGAAATTGAAGCACAAAGAGTTGTAATGATTTGACTAAAGTCACATAGCCAGGGAGTAGAAAAACCATGATTAGAATCTAGCTTTCCTCAAAACTTGAAACTATTGTCTAAGATTGAGAAACAGGGTTTAGTAGTGATTAAGACTATGGGTTTACAGTGAGAATATGAATCTCCAATCCTGGCTCTCCCCTTTCTTAGATGTGTGAC